>NW_028318392.1:1693654-1858205 GCF_062004578.1 Staurois parvus
GCTGAGTAAATCCAATCTGGCTAACCACCCTTTTCTCCTGTATAATTAATTGGCAAGACATTTCTGCTACAGTCACAAATTACCCGTAGACAACTTTAATTTGAAAAATTGACAGGATCTGTGGATACTTTTTGGAACAGACAGTTGGGTGGGGGGAATAAGCCCACAAAATCTGAAGGAGATTGCATTTGGACTTTATATGGATTAACTGCTAAAATGGGGACACAATAGACTGATGGTGAGATAACCCATGTCATCAAACCACTTTGGTAATGGCTATCCTGTTTATTGCACAGATTAATTTAGGATTTGTTTTTGTTTTAATACTCTTCATGAGAGGGCTGTCGTTGCTGCCCTTCAGAAAAAGGTAGCTGCCTGGTTGTCTCTAGATTGAAATCAGTCACTTTCAAAGTCCCTGATCTGGAACTCCTGATTTGCCTACTGGGTCTGGAAGAGTATTGAAGTTGCTGCTTCATCGTGAAAACCAGGTAGCTAACATTTTGAGAAAGAGGTCTGTATTTCTTCCACAATTAGTTTCTTGAAATGTTAGGTTTTAAGTGTAATTTATTGATTTGAATTGGTCTGTGGCATCTTGGATCTCTCAGAAGCTCTAGTAGTGAGATAAGCACAGGTAGCAATGCCTTTCATATATGCGTTATGAAATCCTGTTTTTCTGCTGCATTACTAGTAATTTTAGATGGTAATCGAACGAGCAAGGCCCTCCTGATTCCTCCTGTATTGAATTGTATTGTAACTGTACTGTTTGCCCTCACGTTGTAAGTGCAAACTGTTGGCGATATATAAATCCTGTATAATAATAATAATATAAGTTAAAATAAACAGAAAAAAAAGGGTACTGTATGACCTTAACAAGTGTGGAGGACTCTTGCCTTAAAAAAAACATCTACATCCTTGCAAATTTGAAATATCTAGACAGATCATATTTATATAATATGTGCTCTTCTTTTCAGTCTGTTTACTCTTCAGTGTAAAGATTGGGAATGGTGTCCTATTCAGTTGATAAATGTGTACATGCTGAAGCATTTAGGTAGTGTTGATTCTGACCCATCTAATCAGCTATTTAATAATGGTGCTTTGATTCCCTCTTTAGCAGGGATTTGCCCTAACTGCAGGTACTAAATAGCTAAAGCAATCCCTTCAAGATGAAGCAGCTGCGAGGGATTAAACTTGACACCACCGCTGTTACATTTCCTGCAGAGCCTCATACACTCCAGCAGCTTGTCTACACATACACTTTCCCTCCCTTCTTTTATGTCCACTGTTACCAATTTACCCCTGACTGATCTGCTTAGACCTTGCAGATGTTTTGTTTTGAAGTCCCTGCCAGCCCCCTGGAGCTGAGAGTATTCTGCAATTCACGTGAATGTAATCTGGTAGACAATATTGAACTGCACATCCCACCGGGGAGGCCTTATATTGTCTGTTTAGCAATTTAATTTGGATATTTTGCTGAAGCAAATGAATGCTATTTGTATGCACAGCAATGGGGTCTCTTTCAGAGTCTTGCTATCCAGAAACTTCTAAATTATTGAATACCATACAGTGAAAATAAGCTAATCTGGTTTTGTCACTTTTGTCATGATAGCTTGGTCAGTACAAGTACATATGTGTTAGCCATGATACATGGTTCAATTTTCTAACAACTATGTTATCCACATGGATGGTTTCAATCATGCTAGCAGTTCTGTGTCTGTGATCAGTTCCTAATTGTAGGATAATCTACATAGCTTTACAAAGCTGTGATAAATTGCATTACTGTATATTTTTGTTGTGATAAATATGCATGTTTATGCCCCCCTTCCTCATTACTAAGAGGCTACTGATCTAATTTCTACCTTCTTATCCTGCCTTTGCACTTCACAACACACTTGGCAACACACATGCTGTTTTTTACTTTTTTTTTTTTATTATACCGTCAGGTTGACATATCATTGCGGCAGTTGTAAGGAAGGCCGATACATTTATACCTTTTTCCTAGGCATCTGATTTAGGCCACCTATACTCCTTTTCTTGTTTATTTTACGTTGGGGACACCTTAACTATGGTTTTCTCTATGTGCTGCACTACAGTCTTCAATGAGTTATTGAGCTTGTGGTACATACTCCTACACATGTCAACAATGTAACTTTGTTGTTGCATTATCTGAAGGCAATTTCTGTTGCCCATTTTTTAGTTTTTTTTTTGCATTTTTTCTTGTGTGTGTGGTTTTTTTTTTTAATTATTATACAGGATTTATATAGCGCCAACAGTTTGCTCAGCACTTTACAATATAAAAATGTTTTAATGCATTCTAAATGCAGTGTATATACATCTACTCTTGTTATTCCTGACACCTTGATTTTTATGTATGTAAAGCCATAGAATGGTGAGGGGTTAGAACCTCTGTCAGGTTTAATTTGTTTTGCCTCTGCTAAAGACGTGTACTCTCTTGGCATCACTGTTGCCAGGACTGAAAATGCAAGAAAATTCTAAATTTTGAGTTGCCTCCAAAACACGAAAGAGGACATTTTTCACTGGGGACATTTGTTCCAGTGGCAGCTACCTAAAATGAAAATGTTCATCATTTTGGAGAAATTTCTTCTCTCTTCCTGTTGTGTCTACAAAAATATTCCATTGCTCCATACTCTATTCAAAACTAAAAAGAACATTTTGGTTTTCAATAATAAAAGCGATGTGATTTCCAAATGTATTGATTACAAAATGAGCTTGAAGAATAAAGCAAAGCCAAGTGTATTAGCAGGGGATGAATGGTGTTGTAGGTTTGGTTTGTTCTGTTACAGAGGAGCAATTAATGTTACCCTAATGTTGATTCTTTGACTTACATTTTCACAGCTTACAGGACAAATTAATCTCTGGCACACCTCATAATCATCTTGATAAGGTAAAGTTTACCTTTGTGTATTGTTATATGTACTATTGTAGTATACTTGTGTATATGGAACATGCCATTTTTGTAATTCGTAAAAAGTAATACATTCAATGGATGGGCATATTCTCTTGTTGATAGTGACGGTAACATACACATTTTTTTTATTTTCTTTCTTTTATCTTTTTTGTATTTTTTAAATATTTTGCTTGTAGATAAATGTAATATTGCAAATGATAAAGACCTATGCGCTGCTATGTTCCAATTAAAGTGATAATATCAGAGAAGAAGATTGCTGCACTCACTACTCTTATGTACTCACACTCAGAATGTATGGTTTTATTTATGAGGAGATAGCACACCACATTTGTTTCATTTATTTAATTTTGAGAAAATAAAATGATAGTCCATAATTGTGTTACACATTTCTTTGGACTGTCATTTAATGTTCTCAAAACTTTTGGTTTTATTTATAGGGAGATAGCTCACCAGATTTGATTCATAAATGTAATATTATGTATAACATTAATAAAAGATATTTACAGACAAACGAATAACTCCTGTGATGTGATAATGTTTTTTGCACTTACAATTCTATAAGAGTATTATAGCAATACTTTTGTTCTGTATGACCTACAGCCAGTTTTTTGGTCATGTATATTCTGCAGCCTTGCAGAGATTATACAAGTGCATTTTTATCATTAAAGTCAAAAGGTTGTAGAAAATGTATGGAAATCCGCAAATAACATTTCTGTTGATTAGAAGTAACTTTCTATAAAGGGGTTTTAGGGGTATGATCTAGCTAATTCCGTGTCCTGTATAAGCTGGTATTGCCCTGTTGACATATTAGGAACAATCCCAAAAAATGTCTTGTTGCCCATAGCAACCAGTCAGAATCCTGTGATTTTCAACTCCGCTATAGAGAAATGACAACCGTGGGCAGCAAGAGATGTTCTAGTTAACACACTTTTCTTACACATGGCCTTTTTTTTGTATAGATTACTATCCATAACAAGATCAACTGAACCTATATTGAATTGAATTATCAAATCACCTGAAACTCTCCGCAGATTACAATTCAAATGAAAGTTCTGGTTTATGGAATGCTATCATTGTTGGTATATGAAAATCAAAACCTATTGATTAATTTTATGAGAATACGAACTAAACAGGAGAAATCTATTGATTCCTCCATCCACACTAATGGCATGGATGGGCAAATCTCCTCTGCTGCCTATTGCACTCTGACAGCCAGCATCTATGGCTGTCAGAATACCCAAAGAGTGGCTGCAGATGACTGGATGCAATCGCTGTTCAGCTATTTTTCCATCCAACTCCTTTTGTTTTCAGATGGATGGATGTTGGGCAGGATGGCGCTGACAATCAGAAACCAGACTGAATTAATTCTGTGTATGGCCAGCTTTAAATTTTTACCTGTTATCCTGTTGGTCTAAATTCAATACATCCTTACAGATTTTTTTTTTTCTCAACAATACATTTCCTAAAGAGATCACAGTTTCCCTCTAGTAGTTGGTCTTGTGATCAGTGCTGTGGCATTGGACTTGAACCTGATCATAAAATATTCACAGTGAGTTACATGTAAGGAACACTTCACAGACTATTAGTGCTGTAGCTCTTCATCTTTATCCTGACCTGGTATGCAGCTAGCTGCCTTACTGCAAAAAAAAAAAAATCTGTGTGAGTTTCGGTATCCTACGTTTGTCATTGGCTAAGGAAGTTTAGGTGACATACAACTTGGCTATGGATACCACCATCTCCTAGTTAGGAAGCTTGGGAATGTACCAGGGGACTGTATCCCATTTAGAAGCTCTGTTAATGCTTTTTGACTCTGGCTGCAGTTGATTATATAAATTTTTGTTTTCAAATTTAGTGAACCTACCAACTTTACAGGATAGTTCACTTTCACATAGCAGTCCACAACCATGACATGCAGGAAAATAAGTAGTGAGTTACTTTAGTTTAGGGGCCTGGCAGGAAGGATATATGCACTCTTTGTGAAAGTGCACTTATCCTTTAACAGAACAGCAGTGTTTTCTGGATAGTTCTGATTAAATTTACTTGTTGATCCTCATGTCTAAAGTATTTTGAGTTCTATGGTTATACCATGTTTAAAATGACTACAATTTGAAAATCCGCAAAGAAGATTTTGAATAGAATGTTTATCAAATGTCACAGCTGTTGGGGGTATTCAGAGACCTGACTTGAGTATACTACAGTCCTATGACTGTTAGTATGGTGAGTTGCTTAGCGCTGAACTGTAGGAGTTGAGATGTCTCTGTCGATTGGGAGCAGTTGTTGTTTTGGATCATTACATAAAACAAGCTTTTTATAAGCTTTTTCTTTCACCCGGAACTACAGAAAGTAAACAGTCATTTCCTCCCTTTCCCTGAGATCCTTACCACCTATCAACCTGCAAATAAACATGTGAAGAGGTTCCACAGAAACCTAATATATACAGTTTTAGCTGAAGGGACCCTTGCTGGGGGAATTGGCACTTTTTCCTTTTTTATTGTAATGAGCCCTTTTATTTAGAAAAGAGTGAGCACCTCAAAAACATTGTACAAGTACAAATTCAGCTCTTAAACAATGTGATCCACAATAAAGAGCTTCCTGCAAGTTTCACAGTTAGCATCTCAATGCACCAGCAAGCAGTGAATGCCCATGGTGTGAACTTTCTTAATGAGTTCCTGCTTCTCCATGACATTGTATGTTGTTCCTCTAGATTGTTTGGCTTGCACTATATACTCTTAACATTATAACTAAGACTCTTTAAGAACAGCTTCTGACAAGATGATCTATTCAGTCATTGACATTTAAAGTGTAAAGTTATCTGTTGCTCTTTTATTTTTTATTTTGCTGAGAAGTAAAAAATGTTTTGCTGAGGTCCACAAAAAAAACAAAACGTTAAAGCGAAACTTCACCCAGAAGGAGAAGTTCCACTTGTCTACATTCTGCCTCTCTCCACTGCCACATTTGGCACTTTTTTTGGGGTAACGGGGTACCCACTACCACTACCGGTCAGATGCGCTGCGGCGATCTGAGCCAGAAGTTTGGCCCCCTCTTCTTCCCTGCAGCCTTCTGAGACACTTCACAGGTCCCAGAAGACTGCAGGACCATTCACAAAGTGCAGTGCGCCTGTGCAGTAGGAAATGGCTGTGATGCCGCAAGGCTTCACTACTGGTTTCCCTTACTTAAAGCATAGTTCCACTCACCGGTCAACAAATAAGTCAGCAGCTACAAAAACTGTGGTGCCGTGGTGCCTCCCCTGCAGCCTGTTTCACCGGCCATCCTGTATTCCAGGAGGCCGGCACCTTCAGTGTGGGCACCCTGCTGTGATAGCTTGTGGCTTCACAACTGGGTACCCACTGTGCATGCATGAGTAGTGCTGCGCTTCGTGAATGGTCCTGTAGTTTTCTGGGACCTGTCACGTGTTCCAAAAGACTACAGGGAGGGAGGGAGGAAGGACACCTTCCGCTTCCGATCGCCTAGGCGATCGGACCGGAAGTGTGAGCGGGTACCTGTCCATTTTGGGTACCTGCTCCACCCCCCTGCCCCCCAAAAGTGCCAATCCTTTATGGGGAGCGGGGGAGCAGTCCTTAAAGCAGAACTTCCCCTTTTGGGTGGAGCTCAGCTTTAAGATGCTGGCGCCTGCAGCCGAAGCCGATTGAAGAAATGGCTCAGGTAAAGACATTGCTGGATCCCTGGACAGGTAAGTCTCCTTTATATTAAAAGTCTGCAGCTACAGTATTTGTGGCTGCTGACTTTTAATTTTTTTGTGGTGAGCCTGGAGCTCCACTTTAAATAAATATATATACGCACTCTGGAGAGGGATGGTCATGCTTCCAGTGTGTATGTGTGCACATTCAGCACAGTGACGCTGAGCCTGACAAAAGTTCAAGATTGGCATCATTGAATAAAAGACTCTGTCCAGACAGTGTGCCTGTCACACAGAAGGGCATAGCAGCAAGCAGCGCTGTGCTCAGGGCTCAGTGTCACTGAAAAGCTTGCAGGCAGTTATAATAGATCTTGGGCTCAATTTACGAAGCTTTAACACCAGCCTCGGACACTCTGTGGCCAATTCAATAAGGAATTTGACACACATTTCTGGTGGTATGTATGAAACTGGAAGCCTTGCACCAAGTTCATAAAAAAACCTATAAGATTTCATTATTGGTACCAATGCATGTGACACATTCAAGTATTTCTTTGAAAAACTCTTACTGTATGGCGCTATTTTTATTTCAGATTCACAAAAAAAGTACCGCCTTATCAGTGATAAGAAAAGTGGCAGTACATAAGACCTCTATTCCATGTTGGAGCAAATTGTTAATTGTGTTGCATGTCTAATTTATGGCTTTGTATCTTTTCAGACAGTTTGTGATGAAATTTGTCATTAACCACTTCAACATCGGGACAATTCTGCCACTTCTCACGTATATAGTCAGGTCCATAAATATTGGGACATGGACACATTTCTAACATTTTTGGCTCTATACACCACCACAATGGATTTGAAATGAAACAAACAAGATGTGCTTTAACTGCAGACTGTCAGCTTTAATGTGAGGGTATTTACATCCAAATCAGGTGAACGGTGTAGGAATTACAACAGTTTGCATATGTGCCTCCCACTTGTTAAGGGACCAAAATTAATGGGACAGAATAATAATCATAAATCAAACTTTCACTTTTTAATACTTGGTTGCAAATCCTTTGCAGTCAATTACAGCCTGAAGTCTGGAACGCATAGACATCACCAGACGCTGGGTTTCATCCCTGGTGATGCTCTGCCAGGCCTCTACTGCAACTGTCTTCAGTTCCTGCTTGTTCTTGGGGCATTTTCCCTTCAGTTTTGTCTTCAGCAAGTGAAATGCATGCTCAATCGGATTCAGGTCAGGTGATTGACTTGTCCATTGCATAACATTCCACTTCTTTCCCTTAAAAAACTCTTTGGTTGCTTTTGCAGTATGCTTTGGGTCATTGTCCGTCTGCACTGTGAAGCAGCGTCCAATGAGTTCTGAAGCATTTGGCTGAATATGAGCAGATAATATTGCCCAAAACACTTTTGTCAGCAGTCACATCATCAATAAATACAAGAGAACCAGTTCCATTGGCAGCCATACATGCCCACTCCATGACACTACCACCACCATGCTTCACTGATGAGGTGGTATGCTTAGGATCATGAGCAGTTCCTTTCCTTCTCCATACTTTTCTCTTCCCATCACTGGTACAAGTTGATCTTGGTCTCATCTGTCCATAGGATGTTGTTCCAGAACTGTGAAGGCTTTTTTAGATGTCGTTTTGGAAAACTCTAATCTGGCCTTCCTGTTTTTGAGGCTCACCAATGGTTTACATCTTGTGGTGAACCCTCTGTATTCACTCTGTATATATATTCTGTATTCACTGGTGAAGTCTTCTCTTGATTGTTGACTTTGACACACATACACCTACCTCCTGGAGAGTGTTCTTGATCTGGCCAACTGTTGTGAAGGGTGTTTTCTTCACCAGGGAAAGAATTCTTCAGTCATCCACCACAGTTGTTTTCTGTGGTCTTCCGGGTCTTTTGGTGTTGCTGAGCTCACCGGTGCGTTCCTTCTTTTTAAGAATGTTCCAAACAGTCGTTTTGGCCACGCCTAATGTTTTTGCTATCTCTCTAATGGGTTTGTTTTGTTTTTTCAGCCTAATGATGGCTTGCTTCACTGATAGTGACAGCTCTTTGGATCTCATCTTGAGAGTTGACAGCAACAGATTCCAAATGCAAATAGCACACTTGAAATGAACTCTGGACCTTTTATCTGCTCATTGTAATTGGGATAATGAGGGAATAACACACACCTGGCCATGGAACAGCTGAGAAGCCAATTGTCCCATTACTTTTGGTCCCTTAACAAGTGGGAGGCACATATGCAAACTGTTGTAATTCCTACACCGTTTACCTGATTTGGATGTGAATACCCTCAAATTAAAGCTGACAGTCTGCAGTTAAAGCACATCTTGTTCGTTTCATTTCAAATCCATTGTGGTGGTGTATAGAGCCAAAAATGTTAGCATTGTGTCCATGTCCCAATATTTATGGACCTGACTGTATGTAAAAATGTTTTGTTTTTTTTTTTTGTTTTTTTTTTTGCTCGAAAATTACTCAGAACCTCCAAACTTTTATATACACCCTGTTTCAAATTATTATGCAAATGATATTTTTCTCATTTACCTAAATAATTGATGTAAATAACAGTCAGCATAATTCTCATGTTATCAACTATTAAGAGTACAATTCAAATTTTATTGAACAAACCTCCTAATAACAGGATTTTTTTTAAACATAAAAAACTTCCAATGCACTGTTCCAAATTATTACGCACAGTAAGTTTCAAAACACTTTATAGGTTGTAAAGAACTGAAAATTGTCATTTGTTGTGTTTGCAGCATATTTACTGAAATCAAAAGCTATTTCAATCAAACCTTTAACAACATTTTAACTTTTTAAACATTTTAACAGGTCACGTTACATTGTAATATAGGACCCCTTATTTGATAGCAGCTTCACAAGTCTTGCATCCTTTGAACTTGTGAGTTTTTGGACAGTTTCTGCTTGAATTTGTTTGCAAGATGTCAGAATAGCCTCCCAGAGCTGCTGTTTGGATGTAAACTGCCTCCCACCCTCATAGATCTTTTGCTTGAGGATGCTCCAAAGGTTCTCAATAGGATTGAAGTCAGGGGAGGATGGAGGCAACACCATGACTTTCTCTCCTTTTATCCCCATAGCAGCCATTGATGCAGAGGTATTCTTTGAAGCACGCGATGGTGTATTGTCATGCATGATAATGATTTTATTATGGAAAGCATAGTTCTTCCTTCTGTACCAGGGAAGAAAGTGGTCAGTCCTAAACTCCACATACTTTGCACAGGTCATCTTTACACCTTCGGGGACCCTAAAGGGGCCTTCCAGCTCTGTTCCCATGAGTCCGGCCCAAAACATGACTCCACCACCGCCTTGCTGACGTCGCAGCCTTGTTGGAACAGGGTGTCCATCCACTACTCTATCCATCTGGACCATCCAGGGTTGCACGGCACTCATCAGTGAACAGGACTGTTTGAAAATTAGTCTTCATGTATTTTTCTGCCCAATGCAGCCATTTCTGCTTGTGAGCATTGGTTAGTGGTGGCCGAATAGAAGGTTTATGCACAGTTGCAAGACTCTGGAGGACTCTACACCTTGATGTCCGTGGGACTCCAGAGGCACCAGCAGCTTCAAATATCTGTTTGCAGCTATGTAATGGTATTTTAGCAGCTGCTCTCTTGATCCGATGCATGGATCTGGCAGAAATCTTCCTCAATGTGCCTTTATCTGCACGAACCCGTTTGTGCTCTGAATCAACAAATATCTTATTAGTGCGATGATCACGCTTAAGTTTTCATGAAATATCTAATGTTTTCATACCTCGTCCAAGGCAGTGAACTATTTCACTCTTTTCGGCAGCAGAGAGATCCTTTTTCTTCCCCATATTGCTTGAAAATGGTGCTCTGCTTAATAATGTGGAACACCCTCGTTTAGTAGTTTTTCCTTAAATTGGGCTCACCGGCCCATCTAATTATCACAGGTGTCTGAGATTGTTTTCAGTGATCAAAAGAGCCCTGAGACACAATGCCATCCTTGAGTTAAACTGAAAAACAAAATATTTCATCTTTGTGACACTTAAATAGAATTTGCATAATAATTTGGAATAGGGTGTATATTAGCAGAGACCCTAGAGAATAAAATGGTGGTTGTTGCAATTTTTTATTTCACATTGTATTTGCTCAGCGTTTTTTTCAAGCACAATTTTTGTGGAAAAAAAACACTTGAATGAATTGCACGCAAACACTATATAATACCAAATTTTTTGGTAAAATATAAAAGATTATTATTATACAGGACAGTTTGCTCAGCGCTTTACATTATGGAGGGAGACCGTAACGTAACAATACTGTTCAATACAAGAGGGATTAGAGGGCCCTGCTCCTTGGAGTTTACAATCTAGGGGATGGTGTTATGCCGAGTAAATAGATTACGAACATGTCATGCTTTAAAATTGTGTACGCTTGTGGAATAGCGCCAAACAACGATACCTAAAAAATCTCTGTAGACAACGCTTTTACAAATTATCAGTTTAGCGTTACACAGGAGGTCTGGAGCTAAAATTATTGCCCTCGCCCCTTCTTGATATGTTAGAAGTGTTGTGTGATCACTGTTTATATGTGTGCGAGACTTCTGTATGTGTTCACATTTGCTTGTAAGCAAAGGGGGATTGGGGCACTTTAATTTTTTTTGTCTACATTTTTTTAATCAAATTTATTGCTATCGCAATGGATGAACAACATGGAGATCTTGGGTCAGTTTGCCATCAGTTGCATTGGTTCCGGGCTCCCTGGTTGGATGGGAGAGCCTGGGAAAGGCATCTATGGGAGAGTGGGGGATCCCTTTCCACCACCTGCAGAAGTGATCGAGTGGCTGGTGAGCAACTCAAATCACATCTGCCGCAAAGAGAATCGCCAGCTGCAAATTTTGATACCAGCATCGTCCTGATATAACCAGTTCACGCTCAGGACACCATACAATGTCCAATAAAAGTAATGATAATCAGCGCAAATACTGGACCAAAGTCTGAAAAGTCTAGTAGTATTTAGAAATAGTCCGGGTGACATGGATAAAGGGGGGGTCCGTGTAGCACTTTTGGCTAGCTCCATGCAGTATTGTAGCAGACTCTTCACTTCTTCTTCTTTTCTCCTTACATCATACAATGTCCACCCGGGGGAAGTGGGTAAGTTCCTCTGGAAATTATATTTGATACGATTCCATTACTCTCCCAACTTCTCCAAATAGCTTCTCTGCCTGTAAAATGTCACCACATCTCAGAAGAGATGCTTGTGACAGTTCTGTCAGAGTTGTGACAGATTCATATACATACCATACAGACATGTACATCCAGGGGCGGACTGACCATTCGAGCACTCGGGCACTGCCCGAGGGCCTGGGGTCAGTAGGGGGCCCCATAAAATGCCCCTGGTACCTTAGGTTTTTTTGGGTGTGCTTGAGTGTGGGCAAGGACACAGGGGCCCCATGATCTCCTATTGCCCGGGGGCCCCATGAGTTGTCCACCCCTGTGTATATCTATCTGTTGCAAATACCACTAGTTGTCGCAGTACTGCAAGACTGATTTCTGAAGAGTAACCACAACACTTTATGAATTCCAGAGATTATTTTCTGTAATGTTCAAATTTAACTTGGCCTAACTGAAAATGGCGGTCACTAAAAATAAGGATCCTTATCTTGGGTCTTAGCTTTGTGAATTGAACCTCCTGTTTGAAAATTAGTCAGCTGGCTCTGCTGGATTTTTGTATGCCTGTTTAAATTGTTTGGATGTTTATATGAGCTTTGTATATTAACAATGAGGGGACTGTAATAAAACTGAGGTAGGAAGAATCTGGAGCAGCTGTGCATAGTAAGCGGTCAGCTTTTAACTTCAGCTTGTTCAGTTTAGGTGACACTAAACTCTGGTTTAAAAAGCAAAAACAAATTATCAAGTATGTACTCTTAACTTAATATAGTACCTTCTATTGCTCTCAGCCTCCTCCAAATCCCTCTGGTTTTTTGCTGCTGTGATCTGACTTCCTGTTAGAGGTTGACTACATGCATTCTCTTTGGTCCTACTGTATTTAGGAATGTAGCCACCACTGAGATTAGTTGTGTGCACAGAGCATGCACATACCTGCAACTATCCTGTACTTCTCTAAGCAAACAGGAACGGGAACAAAAGTAAAAGGGAAAAGGAGAGGTTCTGGAGCTCACGGAGGACAATAAAAGGAGAGGTTCTGGAGCTCACGGAGGACAATAAAAGGAGAGGTTCTGGAGCTCACGGAGGACAATAAAAGGAGAGGTTCTGGAGCTCACGGAGGACAATAAAAGGAGGCAGAAAGACATAGAAAGGATTTCATGAAAAGTAAATTAGAGGGCCAATAAGTAGTAGATGTGTATGGATTATTTTTGGAAAAGAAGGATTTTTCTGTAGTGTCACTTAAAGCTTTAAAAAGGAAATATAAAAGCTGATTGGCTGCCATGCACATCTTCTGCAGATTGCGGCTGCTCATTGTTTCTTACTTCCCCTCAAAGTTTCTGGATGCAATACACTAAGGATATTTGTACAGTAAATCAGACATCCCACAAACATTCTTTGAAGGAGAATCTTTTAGGTCCATGTGTCTTACATTTCTCCCTTGAATTACCCGTATTTGCTTTTTTTACAATTCTTTACTGGATCATTTCTTTTAGCCCTATCCACTTTTTCAAATTAGTTGGGTTGCCATGGGTGATCTGGAGCCTCCGTTTAAATGGGCAAAAAAAGCTGCAGGAATTCCATTACCTGATTGTAACTGCCAATCAAGCATGGTCAATACTATACATGCCAGTTAAAACTCTTGAAAGAAGCCATTCATGCATATATTGTTTAAGCCCAAATATTTTGATAAATGAATCAGGAAAAAAGGCGAATGTCATTTAAAAAGGGAAATTAATCTGCACAAATTATATATATTTTTGTAGGTAAAAAAAGCATCACAAACCAAAAATGCTATTTTAATTCATTTTTAAATTCAAAACAAGCTCGCTCGTCCACCCATGTCTCCATGCTTTATTTTTCTGAGAAATCATTTTGAAAAACACCCCCTGGCATTTCTGGCCATGGTCATCTTGAGTATGGGCAAATAATTCATGTATCATTTACTTTCTGGAATCCATCTGCCCTTAGCTCAGACAAAGGCGGATCTGAGAACCCTCCCTCCCCTGAAGACTGCTGGGATGTATGACATCATTTTCCTAGGCATGGAAACCAGGAAGTAACTCAAGAAATGCAAAAAAAAAAAAATGAAACCAAGTAAATATGATATGCTTCTAGCATTAGTAAATAGATAGGAAACTATAAGGATTACAAATAGTCATGTTAAGAGAGTGAAGTTCCACTTTAAATTCCACTTGAGTATGAGACTATAGGATTTGTCAAACATCCAAATGTTCATGGTGGCATCACGTGAATGACCAAGGCCAGTGCTAGACTATTTTGTGCCCTAGGCAAGACCATCTACTTGCAACCCCCACCTAATAAATAAATAAAACTTCACCTGTTGTTCTACATCACCCCTCCTAGCACACATCCTCTTTCCCTTCAAATTTTCTATCCTAGCACAAATCCTCTCCCCCAAATCCTTCTCCTAGCATAAATCCCCACAATCTTGCCTCCTAGCACAAATCCCTCTAAATTTCCCTCCTCCTTGCACAACCCCATCCAGATTACCCTTTGAAGCACAAATCCCCTTCTCCTAGCATCCCCCCTGCCAATACAGACCCCCCCCATCCCACCCTCCTAGCACACATATCCCCCCCCCCCCCCCCCGATACCCCTCGCCTAGAACACATTCCCTCTCCCAGTACAAATTCCTCCCTGCAATTCCCCTCCTAACACAAATCCCGCCGCAATCCCCTCTCCTAGCATAAATCCCTCCATTCCCCTCTTCCAGCACCAATCCCCTTCCTTCAATCCCCCCACCTAGGACAAATTCCCCCAAATCCCTCCTCTAGCTAAACCCCCCTCCAAATTACTCTTCCTAGTATAAAATCCACCCCCCCCCAAACCTCCTTTCTACTCCTAGCAAGTAGCCCCCCTCATCCCCCCTCCTGCACAAACCTCTGATCTCAGTACAAGACCAGCCTGGGGGCACAACTGAAATCTGGAGGACACAGCCCCAGCAACCCCCTAGATCCGGCCATGGCCGAGAGTAGGGAAACAATCGGCCTTAGCTGCGCCCTAAGTGGTAGTACGCCCTAGGCAGCTGTCTAGTGGTATCACTGACCCTGTGAATGACTGCTGTTTGTTTGTTTGAAATCTATGGCTATTTGTCATTTGGATAAAGGTACCCTTCCTTTCTGTACTGTTAGCTTCTTGTGGGCAGATGTGTCCTGATTTACAATATGCATTGTCAAAAGGATTAGCAGCAGTTTGCTGCTGATAGTGTCTAAAGGTTTGTGATGTGTGGATAATTATCATGGTGTTTAGGTCTTTAAAGATCTTGGGTGGCTAATATTTATTCATTTAAATCTGCATAGCTATCTAGTATCCCTTCAAGTAGTACTTTTTTTTTAGCAATTTTTGAGGTCACAGCTAGTGGTAGTGAGTTGAGCTTAAATGGCATTGGCACAGCTTGTCAGGTAGGAATGACCTTCTGCCCGACAGACATAGTATAGTTCTGACCCTTCACCAGGGAAGGAGGAAACAGCAGGTAAGCAAGTAGCCAGTAGTGTGTTCAGGTAGGTAGCCACTGAATACCAATGAAGGGAAATTGGGGGGATATATATTACTACCATTGACACCAATAAGGAGTGTGTGTGTTGGGGGGGGGGGGGGGGGGGAATTCATATTTTTTTCTGACAGTAGTGGATCAAGTGAGGCTTATTATTGCAGGTACTGTCACTGACACCATACTTGGGGGCGAATATTACTGCTGTCTGTGACACCAATGAAGGAGGTTTTATTACTATGGTCACTGACCGCAATGAAAAAAGAGCTATTACTGCTACTACTGATCTCAATGAAAGGAAGGGGGTGGGGGATATTTACGCTGCCACTGATACCAGTGAACGAAAGGTTATTACTACTGTCACTGACACCAATGAAGGAGGGGTCTTACTGCTGCCATTGACACCAATGAAGGAGGGGTTATTATTACTGACACCAGTGAAGGAGGGATTAATACTACTGACAGCAATGAAGGAGGGAATAATACTGCTGACACTAACAGCAATAAAGGAGGGGTTATTACTGCTGTCACTGACATCCAATGAAGGAGGGCCTATTACTGTTGCCAAAGACCCCATTAAAGGGGATGCTATTATTTGTGCCACTGACAAACCATACTGTCACTAACACCAGTGAAATGGAGCTTTTTATCGCTGACCTGAATGTGACTTCCCAGAAACCAATGTGTGGCGGTCCACAGATGTAAAACTGTCAGTGCACCAAATATTCTAGGATTTATTAAAACTTTATTGTTCTAGACACATTAATAACATAGCCCTGCCTGGGACCTCCCTATCTGATGTATTTCATGTCATAAGCCAACTTAGATTGTAAGCTCCAAGGAGCAGGGCCCTCCTAACCCTCTTGTATTGAACTGTATTGTTGCTGTATTGTCTCCCGTTATATTGTACAGCGCTGAGCAAACTGTTGGCGCTTTATAAATCCTGTATAATAATAAGCCTGATGGCTTCGCTATTCATGGTTCTGGATAAATCACATATTATTGAATGCTGGAATACTCAATAGATATATCAATAGGAAGCAAAGCTTTGACATTTTTTTATAGGGATAATCTTCATTTCCTGACAGTAGAACAACACCATTGGTGGTAGAAAACTACAACAAACTTGAATTTTGACCACAATCAAGCATTTACTGTATATATACATATATGCATGCGGTTTAAATATGCTGGTTTTTGTTTTTTTTTTTTTTGAGAAAAATAATAAAGCAAAAGGCTGCAAAGGAAAATTAGCATTTGTGTTTTTCTTGAGGAAGGGTTATTTGTTTAACAGAAACCTATTTACATTGGCTTGCAGTTTGTCACTTAGGGTTGGGTTTGTGAGTACACGTTAGTGTTTACTTTAGCACCAAACAGATTAAAGAACATTATTGCCTCAGATGAGCTGTAATGAGGGCAATATTTTCTCTCAAGGGAAGAAAGCTTACTGTAATATGGTCTAAGGAGGAGACCGTGAAAAGGTGTGAACTGTTGTCACAGCAGTTCAGTGCACCATTCCCAAACCTTCATTGATCTTTTTGCAGTTCCGTAAGTGAACATAACACTGTACTAAAAACAACAGGTCTACTTCCTTACATTACATTAACATGCACACTAGAAGAACCAGAGAAACAGCTGCTTCTTCATGGGGGTTCTGGAAAGTAGCCACTTTGGTTGGAAAGTGGCATTATCTTTTTATCTTGCATTGTGTTCTAAAGTTGCGGGTATTATAGTATTCAAAAACTGATAAGGAGAATTTTAAAGCAGACCTTTCATGGAAATGTAAAGTCCTGTTACTTCCTAGCACCTGCCCCCCACCCAACCCAATGTAAGAATGTTAATTTTAAAAAATAAGAGAAAAAAGTAACTGATACTCGCTCACCTTATACCACAGCTTCCATCCACTTCACATTTGTCACTTCATTGCAGGATTCTGGCATGGCAGTCTTTTGAAAATGCATTCTTGATTATATTTTGTTTCAGTGTGGTTCATGCAGTGATTAACTTGAAGTAATACAATCAAAAAACTAAGATCACAGTACTTTTTGTTCAATTTTGAAACAGGTAGTGTGTTGCACTATGAATAGATTTCAGTGTGGTTTATGCAGTGATAAACTTGAAGTAATAAAATCACAAAACTAAGATCACAGTACTTTTTGTTCAATTTTGAAACCAGTGTGTTGCACTATGAATTGCAGTAATTTGTACCTACTACTAATTTTCGCAGAGCATTGTCACCGCTACATTTGAGGTTGTTGGAAATGTCATCGAAGAGCATCTCAATGTATTTGTTCAGGTAAGAAGAAAACCTTTTCAAACTGTAAGTGTGTGTTTTTTATATGCAAATAATTTGTTCATAATTTTTTTTCACTTTTCAGAATTTGCTCTGGGAAAAGAATATAAAAAACCCGAATGGAATTCCCATGGAGGTTA
This sequence comes from Staurois parvus, assembly GCF_062004578.1. Taxonomy (NCBI): domain Eukaryota; kingdom Metazoa; phylum Chordata; class Amphibia; order Anura; family Ranidae; genus Staurois; species Staurois parvus. The sequence goes on from NW_028318392.1 coordinate 1,711,323, forward strand.
TAAGGTTAAAGGTGGGTTGTTGTAGTGTTAAGTCTCTATAGTACGCAAAATGGTGTATGTAACTGCTATCCTTCTGCAATTATGGGTCAGAATGGCTTCAGGACAACATTGTGGCAGCTTTTAGCTAGGGGCAGAGTACATTGGCTACCGTCTAGACTGTGAATTGGCGTACAGGAGGAGTCTGCCTTGAGAGCAGGTTGGAAGAACATGGGTTGCATCAGGAATACCTGCCAAGCTTTCAAATTTACAACAAGATAAAATCCTAAAATATCATGTTACTAGCAATTAAAGTATTACTAAACCCATGACCCCACAGTCACTATATCTGGTCTCCCACAGCACACAGAACTTGGAAATGCAATTATTTTAGTAAATATAAACTGCTAAATACTTTCTCATCAGCAGTATATAGCAATCTTGTGACTTCTATCAGTGTCCAGCAGAGCACTAGTTAAGGCTTATAGGAGGCGTTTTCATTCTTCCCTGATTGTCCTATGATGCTATATTTCCCCCGACCCTCTTTCTAGGCAGCGCTGATTGGCCCTGTGCTGATCACATGCACTCTACCAAGAAAACAAAATGCTTTAGCAATACACACCAAACTGAGCATGTACAGCCTGCCCCCAAGGCTCTGTTCTATTAGCAGATGGATTGGGGACTATAGAAGAAGGGGAGGATCCGAGAAGACAGGATTATACATCCTTTTTACACAATGCAGAGGATTAACCACTTAAGTTTCACAGTGAGTATAACAAGCATAGTTTACTGCATATACAGACTGATTTTACTGTTGTGGGTTTAGTAACACAAGTTTGAAATTAAGTAGAGAGGTATGCTATTGCTATGCCTGGTTGAGAAATTAGACTTTAGTAGGAGTGTTTAATCTCCAAGTTGTGTTAAAAAAAAAAAAAAGTCATGAGAATATTTGATACAACTTCAACAATGTTTTATTACTGTTTGATATACAATTTGTCAACAAAGCATTTCATAACATCATTAGAAACAGGGTAATACAGGAGGCTGAATTGTGAGTACAATAGGGGTCTAAACTGCTTCATCAGTACCTTTGAAGCTTCACAGATATTTTTGTTGCAGGTTGTTGTACTGTGGAAACAAACAAAAAAATAATACATCCAAATTCGACTATAAACAATAGACAATTAACAATATATGACAATAAAATCTGTCCATAAATGCAAAATGAGAGGGGAAAAATATATAAATATGTAACATTTTGTAGCATCCACGAAGATCTTCTCCCAGATCGGTGGGGCTTATTACTTGCCCCCTAGGTTTGGGTTAGACTTGTGTTGTCGAGGTGGTAGAAGGGTAGGAGTTTTTGTATAATTTTTTTTTTATTTCCCCCTCCTTTTGCTGGTACAGACCGACTTTGTCTTCATATATTCTGTTATTTGTCTTTTGTTTATTATGGAATTTGCATGTATTATTTTTCTGTTTGTTTCTACAGTAACCTTCAACAAAAATATCTGAGGCTTCAAAGGTCCTGATAAAGCAGTTTGTTCTGTGAAACGCATAGCCTCCTGTTTTACCTTGTTTTTAATGATGTTAGGATATGTCTTTTTGGCAAATTTTATACCAAAATGTAATAAAACTATTGACGTTTCATTCATAGAAGCTGTTATGAATGAAAAATGATCTATGAATGAAGTATGGACAGACGATTGAAAGGTCCCCCCCTCCATTCATAGGTCACGTTTCATTCATAGATGTTCTAGTACAGCTTCTATGAGTGGAGTGGCTGGGCGGAAAGAGTGTGCATAGTCCTGCACTCTTGATGAGTGCCTGTCTCAACGCTTAACCCCAGCGGCACCAAAGATTATGGCAGCAGGGGTAGGGCGGGCATCAGAGGAGGAAGATTTCAAGAAATGCAGCAGCCAACAGCACAAAGGATACATGGGATTAAGTATTAATAAGTAATGTCTCTCTTTTTTTTTTTTTTTTTTAAAACTAAACTTTTGCTTTAAGGATCTTGACAAAAGGAAATAAATGTTTTATCTAATTCATACAACTTGACATGCTATGCATACTAATTTTTCCCTGTTGTATTCCTTTTTGTGACTTTTGTTCTGCATTAGTAACGGTCATCTTTGTCTAAGCAGGGCCTGCTGTCATTGAAGGATAAATCAAATCAGGTGATTATACAGGGAGTTCATGAGCTCTATGATCTAGAAGAGACCCAAGTAAACTGGCAGGGGGAAAGACTAAATCGCATGGTGTTTATAGGTAACTCTTCTTTTTCTAAATATATATATAAAAAAAAACTTGTTAGGCTGTATTTATAAAACAGGTCAATATTGTAGATTAATTGAAGCATATAAAAGGATGGAGTGCATGTGTTTTACTGAAAAAACAATATTGCCAATTGGCCATACAATATTATACCAACATTGCCACTAGTGCTGGTGGCTCCGTTCATATTGCATTAACACAAGGTAAGTACAGAGCCTAATGTTTGACTAGAATCAGCTGTTTTTAACTTATCACACTAAGGCTCCATGCATACTAACATTTTTTTGCTCCTATACAGCTAAATAGTGTTATCCTTTGTGTCCATGCACACTACTTTAGACTATTGGCATTTTTTGAGCTTCAGCTACAAATCAGTAGTGAGACCTCATCTGGAATATGTAGTTCAGTTTTGGGCACCAATTCACAAAAAGAACATTGGGGAAGTGGAGAAAGTACAGAGAAGGGCAACCAAACTGATACAAGGCAGGAAGAGATCAGCTATGAGGAAAGATTAGAGGAACTGAGGAGATATGATTATCAGTGGTTCATATAGTGAACTCAGTGTAGAGCTATTCACCCTGAGGTTGTCACAGAAGACAAGGGGACACTCTTTTCTGGGGGAAAAGAAATTTAATCTCCATACATGGAAAGGTTTCTTCACAGTATGAGATGTGAAGATCTGGAATAGACTCCCAACAAGAGTTGGTTCTGGCCAGCTCAGTGGATTGCTTTAAAAAAGGCCTGGATTCATTCTTGGATACACAGAATATAACTGGATATAACATTTATAGGTAAAGTTGATCTAGGGAATATCCGATTGCCTCTCGGGGGATCAGGTAGGAATTTATTTCCCTGCAGGAGCAAATTGGATCATGCTTTGCTGGGTTTTCTGCCTCCCTCAACTGTGGGTATAGGTTTATAACTTGTTTTTTTGGGGGGGTTTTATGGTTGAACTGGGTGGGCTTTTGTCTTTTTTCTGCCAGAGTAACTATGTAGCTTCTAGGAGCAGAAAGAAAATGTAGAGTTTTTTTGGAGCATTCTTCCAACAGAAAAAAATGCTAAACTCTGCTAAACACTACTAAAACGCTACTAACAGCTTTTTTTCTGGCTTTTTCTTTTTTTTTTTTTTTTTCTACATGTACTGTAAAAACGCTAATAAAACACAAATGCTACTAAAAAATGCTATTACCAGCATTTTTTTTATCCAGCCTTTTTTTTACCTTAAAAAATGCTAATGTGCATGGACACCAAAAGTACAAGGTATGGGGACCATGGCTTCCTTGTACCAAGGCAACATACAAGTGTAAGTTTATACTGTGTGTGTGTGTTTTGCAACATTACTATGGAAGACTGGTTTGGAAGTTCAGGCAAACATTGACCTTGTTGCCTATGACAGAGAGTGGGATGGCAGCTGTTACTTCAGACACCTTAGTGAAGGTATACGCTGCTGGTGTGCATGGGGGAAGTGTTGTACCTTACAGTTGAGTGAATCCTTAAAGCAAATATGAAGAGGCATAGTGTAAATAAGACAGTTTAAGTTAAGTTGAACACGCACAGTAGGTATTGGCAAATATTCCTAAAAAGAAAATGAATATTTATATTTCCTTACACAGTTAACATAACCTGAACTTTTTTTGGTTAACAAAATCATCTCTCACAGAACAGTTTTCTTAACAAATGTCTTTATTTATGAACTGTTTTTGGCTTTGGAACTATATTACCTTTTTTTTATTACAGACATTTTGATAAAGAAGGCCAGTTGCACTTACTTGAAATAAAACAAGTAAAACTTGTTGATGCAGTTCTTCACTCTAGAAAAAAAAAAATTAAAAGTCAGCAGCTACAATTTCTGTAGCTGTTGACTTAAAAAAGGGGCACTTACCTGTCCAGGGATCCAGTGCCTCACCTGGGCTAGTTCTTCACTAGTCCCCGGGTTCCCGACACTGACATCTTTAGTGTGGAAAGCCAACTGTGACAATTTGGTTGCTTATGTCTTTCATGTTTTTCAGAAAATGCTTTTTGCACTTTTGAACACTTTTTTTTCTGCTGATGCAAAAACATTTTCTACCTTTATTCTAGTTTTAATTACATGCAAAAATAAAATATCTTTATTATGTCTATTTTTCAATTCCAGGGAGACATCTGGATAAGGACATACTCAAACAGCATTTCCTATCTGCTCTGGGACATTGATGGCCATTGTTTGTGAACATGTTATTTTATTCTGAGACTCATTTTACTAAGACAATGTAGCCATTTATAAGTAATGGTGCTTCAAAGCAGTCCTAAAGTATATTTGTATGTATTGATCCATTTTACTTAAAAAAAAAAAATTGAAAATAAGGAAGAATAAAGATTCTGTTTTATGAAACCCAAGTCTTTAGTGGTTAGTGATATATAGTGTAAAAAAAAAAACCAGGTCTCATGAGGGTGCACAGAAAGTGGACACTTTTCTGTTACTTTTCATTTTAAAGCAGGTAATAATTTTAGGACAGTATGTATAATGTATATGCTTGTACATACAGAATAATATTTTATGTATAGCAGGGGTAGGAAAACTTTGATCCTCCAGTTGTAGTTGAACAAGTCCCATGAGTAATTGGAAATCTCCAATTGGACAGCTACTAGCAGAGGCATGATGAGACTTGCTAGAGGGCCGCAGTTTGCCTACTTCTGATGTATAGTATGGTATGCTGCATTTAATAATAATAATTTAGATAATGTCTTCTAGACATGTCTCAGTTGCCAAAGTTGGGTATTACGTATTTTTCCAGTACAGCTAACAAATGGCAATATGCCTATTTGGTGATTTCAGATAGACATTTGTTAGATTTTTCTCACGTGACTAATTTTTATGCATAACATTTTAGATGGTATACACTTACGCCTGAAGTAATTCTTTCTAAATGCATACTCTGATGAACCTGTTAGCAGTGTCAGAGAGAAGATGCCATTTATGCCTAAGGCTTGTGTCCAGTGTATACTTGTTTGATACAGATTTACTTTGCAAGTGACTGTAGCCAGGTTATGGGCTGTCAAATGTTCACATATACTTAAAAAGTAATTCACTGGCTTTAAAACAAGCCCTTGCTGACCTTTGTTGCAGGTACTTTGGAGCAATTATTCTTCAAAGTTCACAACAGCTCACCCTGCTCCCCTCTCCCATCAATGACTTGGCAACCTTCCAGACATCTAATCTCTAATGTAGAGTGAGTGCATTGTTGGGGAGGAGGGTAAGGTTTGAGCTGCTAAAGTGGGCATTTGTGACAGCTTCAATGCTTTTACTGTGAACTTTCAGGATGAATTGTTTCACAGTGACTACAGCCACCGAGGATAATGAGCACTTGCTTAAAGTTCATTTATTGCTTGTTAATAGTATGTAAATGAGTGGTTGTCCATAGCCTTACTACAGGTTCATTTTAAAGTAAAGTGTCTTAGGGAAAATAAATTCTAAGCTCCTTTTGAGGGCAAGGCTTGATGTGACTGATTCAGCGTTCTTTATGAAGAACTTCAGAAGAGGTATTATGTTTAGACTCACTTGTTTATTTTTTAATTAGTATAAAGTGTCTCACTTGATTCTGCAGACTGTTTAGGATTACCTTATTAAATAAAAATGCTATTGTAACATGTACATTACATACAGTCATTTTGTCACTACTGTGCTGACTGTTCAAGATCCAGCTTTCTAAAAACCTAAAAAAACTCTGCCATGGCAGCAGTACCACACACAGAATTATTCAGGTCCCTGTGCATTTTGTTCCAGTTCTGCCAATTCTTTAAATGGCAAAAGTCACAGCAGTGGTAGCCCCATAGACTTCTGTTGTGGAGTGCATTAAAAATGTATTTTAGTGATCTTTTTATACAAATAAAAAATAAACATAATACAATGTAATACAGCATTTTATTTGGGCACACTAAATTTTAAATAATTATCAGCAATATTGATTTCTTTCAGTCTTATGCAGTTGTCTGTTTTATAGTGTTGGAGATTTAATATGCAGTTGTCTGCTATAGCGTTGTATGTTATATATGCATTCTGTGAATTTAAAGGAAACCTGTAATAAGAATAACATGTACAGTGGGGATCGAAAGTTTGGGCACCCCAGCTAAAAATTTGTATTAATGTGCATAAAGAAGCCAAGGAAAGATGGAAAAATCTCCAAAAGGCATCAAATTACAGATTAGACATTCTTATAATATGTCAACAAAAGTTAGATTTTATTTCCATCATTTACACTTTCAAAATAACAGAAAACAAAAAAATGGCATCTGCAAAAGTTTGGGCACCCTGCAGAATTTATAGCATGCACTGCCCCCTTTGCCAAGCTGAGACCTGCCAGTGTCATGGATTGTTCTCAATCATCGTCTGGGAAGACCAGGTGATGTCAATCTCAAAGGTTTTACATGCCCAGACTCATCTGACCTTGCCCCAACAATCAGCACCATGGGTTCTTCTAAGCAGTTGTCTAGAAAACTGAAACTGAAAATAGTTGAGCGCACACAAAGCTGGAGAAGGCTATAAGAAGATAGCAAAGCGTTTTCAGATGTCAATATCCTCTGTTCGGAATGTAATTAAGAAATGGCAGTCATCAGGAACAGTGGAAGTTAAAGCAAGATCTGGAAGACCAAGAAAAATATCAGACAGAACAGCTCGCAGGATTGTGAGAAAAACAATTCAAAACCCACGTTTGACTGCACGATCCCTCCAGAAAGATCTGGTAGACACTGGAGTTGTGGTACACTATTCCACTATAAAGAGATACTTGTACAAATATGGTCTTCATGGAAGAGTCATCAGAAGAAAACCTCTTCTACGTCCTCACCACAAAAATCATCGTTTGAACTTTGCAAATGAACATATAGACAAGCCTGATGCATTTTGGAAACAAGTTCTGTGGACCAATGAGGTTAAAATTGAACTTTTTGGCCGGAATGAGCAAAGGTACGTTTGGAGAAGGGGCACAGAATTTAATGAAAAGAACCTCTGTCCAACTGTTAAGCATGTGGTTAGATCAATCATGCTTTGGGGTTGTGTTGCAGCCAGTGGCACAGGGAACATCCCACGAGTAGAAGGAAAAATGGATTCCATAAAATTTCAGAAAATTTTGGATGGTAACTTGATGCCATCTGTGAAAAAGCTGAAGTTAAAGAGAGGATGGCTTCTACAAATGGATAATGATCCTAAACACACCTCGAAATCCACGGGGGATTACATCAAGAGGCGTAAACTGAAGGTTTTGCCATGGCCTTCACAATCTCCTGACCTCAACATAATTGAAAATCTATGGATAGACCTTAAAAGAGCAGTGCGTGACAGACAGCCCAGAAATCTCAAAGAACTGGAAGACTTTTGTAAGGAAGAATGGGCAAAGATACCTCAAACAAGAATTGAAAGACTCTTGGCTGGCTACAAAAAGCGTTTACAAGCTGTGATACTTGCCAAAGGGGGCAGTACAAGATATTAACTCTGCAGGGTGCCCAAACCTTTGCAGACGCCATTTTTTTGTTTTCTGTTATTTTGAAAGTGTAAATGATGGAAATAAAATCTAACTTTTGTTGACATATTATAAGAATGTCTAATCTGTAATTTGATGCCTTTTGGAGATTTTTCCATCTTTACTTGGCTTCTTTATGCACATTAATACAAATGTTTAGCTGGGGTGCCCAAACTTTTCGATCTCCACTGTATGTGGCCATTGCTGGCCTCTTATTCTGAAAATACTTGTTGCCTGGCTGTCACTTACTTGCTTTAATACTAGAACAAGCATGCAGACATTTTAGCTTACGCTGACCTTCCTGCTGTGCATACTTGTTCCAGGCTAGCGACTTAAACTGTGGGCCAGCATACCAGACAATCAACAAGCACTTTCAGAAGACGGTCAGGAATAGCAATTGCTAGATTTCTTTTATGAAAAGTAAACAATCAGGGTCAGTAATGTAAAAAGTGCACGAATCTCTAGCTTGCTCACATCTTACAAAGTCAGGTATTCCATTCAATGAGCCAAATATTCCAGTCAGTTCATGAAGAAACTGACCTGCCCTGTCAAATAAAAATCGTACAATTTTTCTGAAAAAATAAACCTACAGATTGATAAAGGCCCCTATCAGACTATGGTAAGTTTGATCATTTAAAAATTGAAGAGAATTCAGTACTGCTGCTACCTTGCTCAGCATAGGACATTCTCATTGGCATCTTGATAAGCTTTGTGTTTAGTGCTTTTCTTATAGTAGAATTAATGAAGGATGGTTTAAGTGGAAAGTTACTGTTGGATGAAACTACAGCTCTTCAAAAACATGGGGTGAATTTACTAAAGGCAAATAGACTGTACACTTTGCAAGTGCAGTCGCACTCCTTTTCCCCAGAGCTTAGTGAATGCGGTGAAACTTAATTTTGCAAAGAATAGTCAGGTGCAAGGAAAATAAAACAATATTTTGTTTGCACATAATTGGATGATAGAAATTTACCAAGCTCTTGAAGAAAAGTAGTGTAACTGCACTTAGCATGCACAGTCTATTTGCCTTTAGTAAGTCCACAACATTGTGTGTGTGTTTGTTAGGTTTTCTAAAGACCATTTCATTGTTCCAGAGTGCCATCAAATTGCAACAGGAGGCTGAACATTGCAGACCTACAGCAATCATCTCATCCTAGATGGGAAACCTAGAAGGAGATAATATGGTGGAAGTCTTTGCTGCCTCAGGACCCACGTTGGTTTGCAGTACACTCCCCCCATACAAAATACTAAATGGTTAATAACAATTTGAAAATCCTTAACATTTAGAAGAAAAGTCTAATTGAATTTTTATGACCTCATCAAGATAACAGCATCTGCTCTGCCAAGGAGGTGGTGTAACGGCCGGGAATATATCATATCCTCTCCTCTCCTCTGTCTCTGCAGTAAAAGGAAACTACAGTTCCCACCAAGCACAGGGAATTGTAGTGAATGTGGGCAGGTACATTAGAATGTGTCTGAGAGTCTCTGTGTGCCCACCACTGCAAGTGGGGCTGAATTACATCACTACTACCTGGAGAAAGAACTAGAGAAGCGATGTTCCAAGACCAGTGCCTTGGGGAAGAGGAGGCATAGAAGTTACTGGTCTTACAAACAGGAAAACAAATACAATTAACGGTTTGATTTGAAAATGAATAGGCTATTTCGGAGCAACTACTGAGTGAACCAAAAGATGGATGACATATTCAGTGAAAGTAGGAAATCAGCAACAAGGACATATCAAAAAGTTTTTGCCCAGAGTTCTGGTTTAATTTTCCCACCATTCTATATGGATTAAAGTTTATATTTGGTAAAAAATGTTATACGTACAGAAAAAAATACCCGTTCATGTGCCAGAAATCTTGTACACTCTTGACTTCCTTTTTGGGATTTCAGTGCAGCAAAAGCACTATGCCCGCAGCCCAAAGAGTGTTGTCAACCCTGCGTGCTGGATTTACAGAACTTCTCCTATCCCCCACACCTCTTAGTCCTACATTGCATGCATACATTGATTTCTTTCCCACCAAAACAATGCCACTTCTTGGACTTCATGAGTGCCCACACAGACTGATTTACTAAAGATGTTAAGAATTTTCACTCAGAAATTTGAGTGAAAAATCTCTTTATCCAGTCATGTGAATTTCTGTTTATTTTGTTAATCTCCGTATGATTAGATTATTGAAGCAAAGCTTCAATTTTGAGTGAATATTGTCAATTCCGTTAGTAATTCAGCTTGTGTGTAGAGTAAGGGCTCTTGTGTGATGCAGTTCTGAGGATGTGCTTATGTCACTGGAAACTCAGCAGCTGCCTCATTACAAACCTTGCAATGATTTCACATGGAGTAATAAATGCTGTTTTTTTGGGGGAAAAAAAAAAAAACAAATGCTGGTACATGTTCTAGAAGAGGATGTTTTTCTGAGTAATACAAACCACAGTTATCACCCATTATTGTATTCTACTAAGCTTGCCTTTTTCTTTCTCCCCGCTTTATTCATAAAAGCTGTACTATAGCTACCTTGAATGAAGAGCAATCTATGAATGGAGGAGGTGGACCTTTCATTCATCTACCTGTCTTTGTTTCATAGATCACTTGTCATTAACCTTCCTAACGGTAATCCCGAGTGTGGCCTGGGGTTTATTTTCACTACCAAAAGCGGTAACCCCAAGCTACACTCGGGATTTTACTGTAGTGTAACTTACCTTGTCCTGCGATCCTTCGATGTCCTCCCACTGTATCCTCCAGCTGATACTGGCAACTGTCTTCTAGGTTCCCTGAGAGTGTTGTGACGCAGGGGGGGGCAGAATCGGCAGGAGATTCAAAAAAGAAAAAACATGACATACACACAATACATTGTAATCTGTTAGGATTACATTACTGTATCAAACCATTTCACATACATTTTGTCCCTAGTGCTTTGTCCAGTGTCCTGCCTGCATTTTTACTGTTCTTTCTGCCTGGAAACTTGTGAATGTCCCTTTAGGTCAAAAGCGTTTTTAGACCAGCTAGAAAACAGCGATAGTGAATTAGAATCACTTGCAGATATGAGCAATAGTGATTTGTGGGGAAATTCATCATCAGAGATTGAAAGTGACGACAGCGACGATTATTCGACTTAGCTCAGTGATGTCTGAACTTGGTGCTCTATTTCAAATTTCAGTGTTTTTGGTTTGATTACATTATTGAATTAAATTTATTATAATATTTTTTTTATAAATGTTATATTATAATTTATGATTTTGTGTTTCAAACTTTCATACCTGCGATGTTTACTAGACTCTTGTTTGGACAGATTTAAGTGAGTTATTCCTAAGAATTATAGGCAGACAATATAAAACAAATTTCCATGCAAAACAATGTACTGCTTTGACATTCAAAAATATTGACATAAGCAGACCGCCAGGGAGGTTAATGGAAGCTATAGTATAGTTTCTTCTACTTTTGTCACTGCCCTGGAGTGCCATATTGGTGTGTCATCTGGGTTCTTCAGGGGAGCTGTGTCAAAATGCCTAAAAATGGCCTCAAATTGCCTATAAATTGTCGGCAAGCCAGTGGGTGGATCAAGCCTGTCCTTTTGTTAAACAAAGTCAAAAGATTTTAATGTGCAGAATTACAGCCTTGTGCAATATGTGTACCAGCTACTGGCTTCCTAACAATCAATGATGTCATCAGTTAAGGAGGACGTAGATTGCCTGCAGGGCATCCTTGTTTACCCCTCAGCATTGTGGTCACATTAGCTGAGTGAGAGAGAGAAACTGAGGGAGAAGCGAAATGCTGGAATACTAATCAGTACAAGTGTTCAAAGGTGTATTTGCTTTGTAAAGATAAACCACCTCTAATGTTTGGTGTCCTACAAGTCTGGAAGTTGCTGCGTTGTAAAACTAATAGTTTTTAAAGAGCAGTGCTGGTTCATACATGCTCACAACCCTTTACAAATAACGAATGTGCTAAAAACTAAAAGTATAAAAAGAAGAGATACACAGCCAAATCTTATAAAGGATCAAATTAGTGGGACGTTAAAGGATGCCATATTATATAACCCACATTAAAAGTCATGTTTCTTTATGAAAAGTCTATTTTTTTTTACCATCCTCCGTATTTAAAATACCATACGCTGTAGTTTCCATTAAATGTACACTATAGCCTCTATAGTCCACCATCACAGCCTATATACACACAAATATGAGGCATGAATTTTTGTCTTTGAAGTCTTTGGCTGATGGGAGAAAAACATGATACGTTTCTCAGGTCACCAGACCTTCCTCAGGAGCTGTATAGAGGAGAACATCTGTAATGTAAATCACAGAAGAATCGTATACACATAATAAAAACACGTAGATCATTCCTCATATCCATAGAACAGTATTTGGCACATACCTTATGCAAACAACAATGTGTTGTAAAAAACCATTAAAAGCAGTAAAGCATGATGGCATCCCAGGGTAGGTCATGGTCCCCACCATCCAGATATCGGCAATGAAGGAGGAAAGGATTAAACACAGGGAGATACAACCCCAACAAGAGCTGCTTCCTATGGGGTTAATAATTCAACAATTCTACATATTAAATATATTGGACTAATCAGTATTACAGGTAAATATCACCCCATCAGTTGAAACTTCCTATAGGGCAAACCGTAAACAAATCTATACTAAATACTGAACTCATCAATATCTAGTGCCTTCCATGTATGGCTATTCATACTAGATCAATGTGTATTATATGAAGTAGAGATAAAATGTGTAACCAATGTTAAGGAACAATAGAATTCAGGGCTAGGATACACAATTGAAGTGATTCCATATTCAAGATAATATCTATGCCAATAATATAGACATCAAAAACTCAAGAGTATAGAGAAATGCACCCATAATGACAATGGTGATGCAACTGACTGTGAAGACTACAGTATGTGTACAACCTAGACATAGATTCTATTCATTTGTGGGGTGACCTTGAGTACCGAGCTTTCACCTGTTGTAAAATTCTGTAGAATTGTTCCCGACTGTAGCAGTGTAGGTGGGAAAGAGAGGGGTCAGCAGGAGGGAATTGTGGTAGAGGGAAAGGAGTCAGTGGGAGAAGATACTGGATAGAAGGATGAAGACTGGATTTATTGGACCAGATTCTAGGTGGCATGGGGGTTAGATGATGCAAGAACTCCTTGAGCAATGATGACAATGGACAGCCAGGAGAAAGAGAAGGGGGTTGGGAAATGATAGCAAAGTAACAGGGCCCACTGAAAAGGGGGGTGCAGAGGGGGGAGTTGGACACTGAAGAGGAAGAAAGGAGAGGAAGGTGTAGAGACAAATGTGCCAGTACCTCAGCCTCATAAAAAGAATAAAAAGGCACCTTTCTCTTTTTCTATCATAAAGGAGTCCAGCTGCAAAGGTACGTAATGTGTTTATCAGCAGAAATTGGGCAGAGGACTTTATACATGTTCATGACAGCTAAAAGTTCAGCCAAGTTTTTTTTTCTGATATTTTGGAACAACCTATCATTGATAGCATTTATCTTATTTAGATTACAAAATGTACATTGTCCAGGCTGTCCAGGATGCCCCTTTCAGTTTCCAGTCAGGGCCGGATTTCTGCATAATCACATAGTCTGTTGCATCACCATTATTTCATTATGGGTGCATTTCTTTATATTATGAGTTTTTGATATGAAGCAACACCTTGGTAAATTGATTGGTTATGTTTTCACCTGGACAGATTCGCCTTTAAAAGCTTTGTGTACTATTAAATTGATTTTTCTTAAGCCGTAGTGTTACTAAACCCATTCACTATATTTGGTCTCCCACAGTGCACACAACATGGAAATGCAAATATTTCAGTAAATATAACCTGCTAAATTTCTTTTCTCATCAGCAGTCAGAGCAGGCTTGTGACTTCTAACAGTGCCCAGCAGAGCACTGGTTAAAGCTTGTAGGAGGAATTTTCATTCTCCCCTTATTGTCCTATTAGGCTGCATAACCCCTGACCCTCTGTCTGGACAGAGCTGGTTGGCCCTCTGCTGATCACATGCACTCTCCCAAGAAAAAAAAAACTCTAGCGATACACATCAAACTGAACATGTGCAGCTTGCCACCAAGGCTCCATTCTATCAGCAGATGGATTGGAGACAGTAGAAGAAGGGGAGGATCAGAGAAGACAGGATCAAACAGCCTTTTTACACAATGCGGAGGATTAACCCCTGTAGTTCCATAACACGCATGCTTTACTGCATATACAGACTGATTTTACTGTTGTGGGTTTAGTAACACTTTAAAGCATACCTAGATGCATATTTTTAGATTTGGATAGATTGTTGAGGGAATAGAACCACTTTCAAGTCTTTATTGCTAAAATCTGTAGGCAAAAATGGCCAGTACACCAAAAGTAGATTTCAAACGTTTACTGAGATTTCAATAGCAAAACAGCTGATAAAACCACAAATGCTTCAGATACTCACAGTTCCCCTTCTCAAGATGACAGGCAATGTATAAACACCGGCCACTTTATTACGCACACCTGTTCAATTGCTTGGTAGCACAAATTGCTAATCAGCCAATCACATGGCAGCAACTCAATGCATTTCGGCATATATATGTGGTGCAGACGCCTTGCTGAAGTTCAAACCGAGCATCACAATGGGGAAGAAAAGGGATTTAAGTTACTTTGAACGTGACATGGTTGTTGGTACCAGACTGGCTGGTCTGAGCGTTTAAAAAACTGCTGATCTACTGGGATTTTCATGCACAACCATTTCTAGGGTTTACAGAGAATGGTCCGAAAAATAGAAAATATCCAGTGAGTGGCAGTTGTATGGATGAAAATGTCTTGTTGATGTCGGGGGTCAGAGGAGAATGGGCGGACTGGTTCAAGGTGATAGAAAGGCAACAATAACTCCAATAACCACTCGTTACAACCAAGTTATGCAAAATACCATCTCTGAATGCACAACATGTCAAACTGTAAAGCGGATGGGCTGCAGCAGCTGAATACCACACCAGGTGCCACTCCTGTCAGCTAAGAACCAAAACCGAAATTGGACAATAGAAGATTGGAAAAACATTACCTGGTCTGATGAATCCCAATTTCAGCTGTGACATTCAGATGGTAGGGTCAGAATTTGGCATAAACAAAATGAAAGCATGGATCCATTCTGCCTTGTATCAACAGATCAGGCTGGTGGTGTAATGGTGGGGGTGATATTTTCTTGTCACACTTTGGTCCCCTTAGTACGGCCTACATGAGTATTGTTGCTGACCAGCAGATGGGCTCCAGCAGCAGAATACCACACCAGGTGCCACTCCTGTCAGCTAAGAACCAAAACCAAAATTGGACAATAGAAGATTGGAAAAACATTACCTGGTCTGATGAATCTCAATTTCAGCTGATACATTCAGATGGTAAGGTCAGAATTTGGCATAAACAAAATGAAAGCATGGATCCATCCTGCCTTGCATTAACAGTTCAGACTGGTGGTGTAATGGTGGGGGTGATATTTTCTTGGCACACTTTGGTCCCCTTAGTACAGCCTACATGAGTATTGTTGCTGACCATGTCCATCCCTTTATATATCAATCTTTTTATTAAAGTATAAAGAAAGAAGAGCTACAAAGCTCTCGGGTGATCATACAAATAGAGCAGAAGCTGTGTAGACAATGCGTGGAAAAAATAAGCAATTAAAGCGATTCTAAAGATTCAATTTTCTGTTTGTAAAATACCTGCTGTGTGCAGTGGTTTTGCACAGTGCAGCCTGGGTCCTCCTCAGGTCCCCCGCAGGCTCTCCTGGCTCCTCCTGTCTGTCGGGTGCCCCCCACAGCAAGCAGCTTGCTATAGGGGCATGCACTGCTCTGTGTGTTCATTCACACACAGAGCCACGGCTTGGACGCCCCCCCTCCATCCTCATTGGCTGACTGGCTGTGATTGACAGCAAGCAGGAGCCAATGGCTCCTGCTTACTGTCTCAGCCAATGTGGAGGCAGAGACCCAGGACAGCCAAGGCTGTCATTCACATTGCTGGATCGCGATGAGGCTCAGATAAGTATTGAGGGGACGGGGGCACCACTGCACACAGAAGGTTTTTTACCTTCATGCATAGAATGAATGAAGGTCAAAAAGCTTCAGCCTTTACAACCACTTTAAATCAGGCAATACACATACTGTATATGGGAATCAAAGTCCCCCTAACAAAACCCATCAGTAGACTGAGATAAACAGCAACCATTGTCATCATTTCAGAACACATCATACCAGTGAGAAAATGTAATATTTATGTACCTGAGGACATGACCTCACCAGCAGTCAGGTACTAGGTTCAGGTATACCAAAAAAAAGGGGAAAATTAAGGTAGGAAACAAGATAAAGAAAGAAAAGAGTGAAAGAGAAGTGGAAAAGCAAGTAGAAGAGGGTCAACCTAGGTCCCACTAAGGGACAGATAAGTATTGGATCCACGGCTTCCATGTTTTATCAAATGAGGCCATACTGTTCTGAAGCATGCAGGTAAGTTTGTCTTTAATCATGATCTAGCTCAATTTATTTTTAACGTAGTCAAGTGGCACCATCAATTGCTTCCAATGTTTAGCAACAGTGATCCTCGCAGCTAGGAGTATATAGCGGATCAGTTTTGTAGATGGACCTCCATAGGCAATTTCTGAAAAGGGCTATTTCTGGGGACTTGCGACTATTTACTCCTGTCACTGAATGAATTAAATTGGATATCCTGATACAAAATCTAAACACCATAGAGCATTGCCACCAGATGTGGTAAACACTGCCGAAAGCATGCAGGCGGTGCAGTAGAATGCATCTTTGCAAGGCATGTGGGAACCAGGTACCGCCGGAGGACTGTTTTATAGTAGGATTCTATCAATGTCTTATTAATAGAGATCTTGGACAGACCATATGCAATGTCCTGCCATTCAGTCAGTTTAAGGGCAATATTACGGTAAATCTTGTTCCCAAATGTCCATCCCTTTATGACTTCAGTGTCCCCATCTTCTGATGGCTACTTCCAGCAGGATAATGCACCATGTCACAAAGCTCAAATCATCTCTAACTGGTTTCTTGAACATGACAATGAGTTCACTGTACTCCAATGACCTCCACAGTCACCACATCTCAATCCAATAGAGTACCTTTTGAGATGTGGTAGAAAGAGAGATTTACATCATGGATGTGCAGCCGACAAATCTGCAGCAACTGTGTGATGATATGTCAATATGGACCAAAATCTCTGAGGAATGTTTCCAACACCTTGTTGAATCTATGCCATGAAGAATCAAGGCAGTTCTAAAGGCAAAAGGAGGTCCAACCCGGTACTAGCAAGGTGTATGTAATACAGTTTGCCTTTTAGGGCTCTTTCAGCTCTGGGGTAATGTTTACTGCTCGCGGAAAAGTGATATGTGGTGGATCACTTTTCAGAGGGCGGTAGAGCATTGGCTTACAGGCATTTGGGACATGGTACTACCACCTCCTGAACCCCTGCGTTATTTATTTATTTTTTTTAAATTGCTGAATGCCAATTTTACATTGCATGACACATGCAGCTCGCGGTTGTGGTGCTACCCTATTATATGCAATGGGCAAGCTTGACAGGTGGTATTGCCTGTCAAACTCTGCACCCTGAGTTAAAAATGCTGTACAGTCAATGTGTATAGCCCTGCCCAGCTGTTATATTACAGTTCAAGTGGGCAGTTGAGGGCAGTAAAAGTGCAGTTTAGCTGTCCGCTTTAACCACCCCCTGGCCACCCCTCAGAAACTCGCCTCTCCCTAATATAGCCACCCTGCCTCCCTCAGAGCTACACAGAGCCCCTTAGCTAAATGCACCCCACAGAGCCCCCCTCCCTTCATACCACAACCACATCAATCATCAATCCTTCTCAGACTGTCACCGATGCAGGGACATCTTTTCCATCCAGTAACACCACGGATGCAGGGATGTTTTTTTTCTTTCCAGTGACAACACCTGTAGTGCCTTGAAAAAGTATTCATACTCCTTGAAATTTTCCACATTTTGTCATGTTACAATCAAAAATGTAAATGTATTTTATTGGGATTTTATGTGATAGTCTACTTTACAAAAAATGCAGGGATCCTAAGACAGGGGGTGTTTTGCTGGTGAAAAAAACAGGAAAAATTACTAAAAAAAAAAAGAAAACGAATGCAGCCACCACATCTAATGATTGCTAAGCTGCAATATATCACATTTATATTTTTATGTCTAATACTGCTTTAGGGAATACAGCTGTGTCATTTGTCTGGCCACAGCCTGCTGATTGGACAGTGAAGGAGGAGCAACAGATAAATCATCTCCTCTCTAGTCCTATCAGCATATTCCCTGTTAGTACATATGGGCAGTAGAGTGTGTTTAATTCCTAATACTGCCCCACCCTCTCCCAGTCTGAGTGCTATTGTGCCAAAGATGACAGATGATATCAAGGCATATTCAAATACTTATGCTAGTTGTACATAAAAAAATATTTCATTATTTGTAAAGAAAAAAGAATCTTACATAGCAGTATTATATTCCCCTCTTTCTGACACCCTGACTCTTCAACATTCAATCCTTCTGGGAGTATTGAACTCCTATGTCCTTGCTGTGCATGAGCCCTACTTCAGTATAGAGGAAGAACAAGGGCAGTATGGATCATTGCAGCACTCACATGGAAGGTCAGGAAACTGAAATACACATAGTCTGTTCAATACTACCTCAGTACAGATCATAGCAGTGATGTAGGGGTTGGAGGATGGAACTATAGCACGGGGCGGCCGTATAGGCAACCAGCACTCCCAAAAGTGTTGAATGCTAAAAAGTCTAATAGATGCTGCAGTAATGCAATGAAGTGATGGTAGGAGGCACTGGGACTTCTACTATTGCATAGAGCTGCCATTTATTGTCCTTCTGTCCAACTGTGTCCTTTCTGTTTTCTGCTTAGATGTATGATGTTTTTCCCTGGCTGATGAAATGTGTGCCAGGACCACACCAGATTGCTTGTGTCAAAATGGAATATTTGAGACAGTTTACAGCAGTGGTTCTCAACCTTCCTAATGCAGCGACCCCTTAATACAGTTCCTCATGTTGTGGTGACCCCCAACCATAAAATTATTTTCATTGATACTTCATAACTGTAATTTTGCAGTGGGAGGAGTAGTGTCACATCATTGGTGTCAGTGAGAGTAGTGCCTCATCACTGATGTCAGTGGGAGGAATAGTGTCCCATCATTGGTATCAGCGGGAGGAATAGTGCCACATTGTTGGTGTCAGCGGGAGGAATAGTGCCCCATCGTTGGTGTCAGTGTGGGAGGAATAGTGCCCCATCATTGGTGTCAGGGGGGGGGAATAGTGCCCCATCATTGATACTAGTGTGGGGGGAATTGTGCCCCATCATTGGTGTCAGTGGGGGGGATAGTGCCCCATCGTTGGTGTCAGTGGGGGGAGGAATAGTTCCCCATCGTTGGTGTCAGTGGGGGGGGAGGAAATAGTGCCCCATCATTGGTGTCAGTGGGAGGAATAGTGCCCCATCATTGCTATTAATGACACCAATGATGGGGCACTATTCCTCCCACTGACACCAATGATACTTACCTTGCTGACTCCTGCTCCAGCCTGGGCTCGCTCCCTCCCTCTCCCATCTACAGCCAGCATACCTGGCTGCAGCAGCACCATCTGCACGCTACAGACGCTTACCTGTCAGCTGTCTTCCTTCTCTGGCCACACCCTTGCTCGATATTCTTTGCTCTTCGCGCTGCTGCTCGGCTCCTCCTCTCCAAGCTCCACCTCCTCGCCGGTGATTGGCCATCTGTGTGCCTCTCCTGAGCTCCAGTTCCAGGGGCCAATCAATGACGAGGAGGCGGAGCTGTTGAGTGATCCCGGGGATGTGGCCAGATGACAGGGGCGGCATGTCATCCCGCGCACACATCGCAGTCCAGGGAAATGTGGACGTATCTGCATGTGGGCGGACCCGCCTGGAGACTGATAGAGGAGCGGATTCTCGGTTCCTAAGACCATCGGAAATATGTGTTTTCCGATGGTCTTAGGAGACCCCTGTGAAAGGGTTGTTCGACCCCCAAAGGGGTCGCGACCCACAGGTTGAGAACCACTGGTTTACAGTAAAAGACATTCAGATCCATAAGGAGAATGGATCACCGGAGGAACCTCAAGATATCATTGACTATTATTTGGACCAAATTTAAAATGTAATTGTTTTCCTATTGAGCTGATCGCACATATTACAATCGGATTATACAATCTCCTTTGGTTCTACTAAATGAATTGGATAGATTAGGTAGGTCCTTATATTACATAGTTTTGGTAAATCTAAAGTTGCCTGTACAAAGATAATATGATTAGATTGTGACAAGTATGGTGATCCTTATGTTACAGTCACACGAATAGTTTGCTTCATTCAGCGATATGCCACCTCTGGAAAACAGAAACTCTGTGCTGTGAATAAGCTAGGGATAGTTTGAAACGCGTTGAGGCTTGTGGGACAAGTGGATTGGCTTGTGCTTTAAATACTTCAATAAATAAACACAAGGTTTAAAATGGAGAGTGGCTTCCTTCCTTTTGTGCTTGAAAGTAGACTTCATGGAGCGGCCGGAAACTGATGGATCACCAATTGTCAGAGGAGTAAAGGGGTTGTAAGCCTGCAGTGGGACCCTACATATTTCTGTACTCTCTGTTATGGCTGCACATGACTGGCCTATTAGCTACCACCGGTTTGTGTGTGGCCAGAACTCCATAGAAATGCTGACCCTGGACACATAGGGGTTTATTTACTAAAGCTGGAGAGTCCAAAATCAGACTCCCTTCTGCATAGAAACCAATCAGCTTCTAACCTCAGCTTGTTCAATGAAGCTTTGGCAATGAAACCTGGAAGCTGATTGGTTTCTATGCAGAAGTGAGTCTGATTTTCAACTCTCCAGCTTTAGTAAATAAACCCCATGGTGCATGGTGGCATATCCTCATATACAACGTAGGTAGGATAGGATGAAGCCACATCAATGATTTGTACTTAGTTGTGGGAAGTGCAAATAAACCTTTACCTTAAAATAATTATTGACCATTGTCTAGTCTGTGGTGCTCAGCTAATATTTTGCCTATTTATTTTTTTTTTTCAAGAATTTTGTAACAACAATCAGTGGAAAGTCCACAGATAAGTGCTGGATATTACTGTTACCCCAATTTATATGGGGAGGCTGGTTGTACAGAAGTCGATAGATCGACTTCTGTACAATGAGCCTTTGGGAAAATTTCCACTTGATCAGCACCGCTGGCTGTGGCTGGCAGCAGTGATCAGTCTATTCTGATGGCTGTAAAAACACAATACCTCAGTGAGAAGGATTCCCCCATCCACCTTGAATGCGTGGATGGGGGAATTGGATAATTTTTTTTTCATTCAACCAGCCATTGAATGGAACAAAATGACTGTGTGGGCTGCCTTACTGAACCTACCTTAAAGAACACCTTGGTCAGGTCTATCTACAGCATAATGTATAGAGTACAGGGGTAAGTAAAACACAAAACAACACATGGAATACAGCAGTCAGGATGAGTGCCATGTTCATACTAGAGTAATCCCTTACAGTCTTCAGCTTTCGCCTTATACACCATAGTCCCCCCTTACAACAGAGCCCCCCCTAACACCAGAATCCAGCAGAGTGCCCCCATACATCAAAGCCTTGCAAAGTGATCCCTTACATCAGAATCCAGTGGAGTGTCCCTCTACATCAGAATCTAGTGGCATGCCCCCTTATATCAGAACCTGGCAGAGTGCCCCCTTACATCAGAATTCAGCAGAGTGCCCTATTACATCAGAGTCTAGCAGAGTGCCCCCTTACATCAGAGTCTGGCAGAGTGCCCTCTTACACCAGAGCCTGGCACAGTGCCCCTAACATCAGAGCCTGACAGAATGCCCCCTTACATCAGAGTTAAGTCATCTCTAAGTGCTAACTGGACATGGAATCAACTGGGCAGCTCCTGCAAGAATTGGGGGGGGGGCAGATGGGGAGAGAAGGGAGGGAGATGGGGAACTGCTCACTCACCTGAGGCTGGTATCTGCAGGCTCACACAGAGGAATTAATCAGGCAGCCACAATGTAGCTGCCTGCTGCTGTACCTCAAATCTCCCACCCACACATCCCCTTTCTCAGGCACAGCACTGGTTGCACATGGGGATTGCAGTGTTGGCAGAGCAAACATATGGTATAGGAGCAAGAGGAGGGGGAGTAGATCAAGCCTTCTCTCCTCTACTCTTTGTGGAAGGGGGGGGATTTTGCTGGCTGGGCATTGTGAGTGAGTGTCCCCTGATGGATGGTAGGCAACCCTGCCGGGGCACAACATACATGGGGAGGGGGGAGGGATAGTTGCCTGAGGGAGGAGCAACTGAAATCTGGTGGTATCTTAGTATGATTAATTGTAGGATGATAATAGTATTTTTTTTTTATTTGCAGCATAGAGAGTAGCTTGGATATCTCCCAGGAGAGGACTGAGCAAGACCAGGAGGAAGGTGGCTCTAATCCAACTCCAACAACAGCCTCACCTGAGTTATGCAAGGACACCAAGGAGGGGAGCTGGCCCAATCAGAATCTTGGGCAGGCAAAGTGACTGGCTTTTTGACAAGCTCGCAGCAATCCACACTATGATGCAATTTCAACAGTGTAAGAAGAAGATATGCACAAATAGCCTGGTCAGATTACCAAAAAAAGTCCTTGAACAATATCAGGGACAAATGAGGGTGGGGATTTTACAATATATTAATTCTTTTATCCCGTCTGAACCAACATCCACACTTCCACCTCTTCCTCCCCCCATTTCCAGGCCTTATAATTCCCACCCAACCCCTTCCATTCCTTTTTCTAATAAGAAAATTTAGTCTCCAACCTCCATATTCCCACCTACTTACAACTTTTCCTCCACCCAATACCACTATTGTCCACCAGGTTGGCCTTCCATTCAGCACCCCATCCCACCCCCCCATTCCTTCTACATTTTGGTCCTCTACACCCTTTCATCAGAAGGCCAAAGTAGGAGGGACACCCCCATCACATTCCATCCTGCAGTTACCAGGAACAGCGATTTCCATTGTCCATTTTTCAAGAACATGAACACTTCCTAAAGGCAAAATGAAGATTTTTTTGGGGAAGAACTTACATGTGTCTTTATAGATTGTTGTGATTATACCAAAATACAGTTTTGGGTGTGAAAATGTTCAAAAAACACATTTACCTCAATGTGATTATCAGCCATTCAACAGGCAGAACACTATTCCTGAAGAACGTGTTCTGTCACTCCAGCTTGCAGGAGACTAAACCTAACAACTTGTCAAACTATTTTCTATTTAAGTGTAGCACTACCCCTGGAGGAGACGCTTGTATTTTTGCCCAGGTTTCTCCCTTTCTTTTCCCTGCAGCCGGCACAAAGTATTTTCCACAGCCAGGTAAACACACACTCTTGCTCGTTACACACACACTCTCGCT
Organism: Staurois parvus; assembly: GCF_062004578.1. NCBI lineage: Eukaryota > Metazoa > Chordata > Amphibia > Anura > Ranidae > Staurois > Staurois parvus. Next base: position 1,734,522 of record NW_028318392.1, read on the forward strand.
CGTTACACACACTCTCTTGCTCGTTGTCTTTAATGACTAGTCTAGGGGAAATTTTGTTTTTGGAGTCTTTTTGTAGAACTGGGCATAGGGATGGGGAATTTAGTAGGATACTTCAAAATTAGAACTATTCACACTGAGGATATCTGAACCTATCTCTTAATTGAGCACTGGTGAAATACTGGCTGAAAGCAGAAAGCAGACTTCCCTTTAAAGTGTAGCAACAAGTAGTTTAAGAGTGAGAAAAGTCCCTTTAGCAGTAGTAGTAGTTGCAGGGCTGAGACTCTCAGGTACATGCCTGTTACAGCAAACTGTGGCAGTCCAAAAGTAATACAAATAAGCAAAGTCTTTTTCAGCAGCAACAGTTGGACAAGCTCTTCAGAACACTAGCCAGTGTCTCCTTTTTCTCAAACCACACTGACTATCAAGCACCAGAGGGGTAGCAATACACAGAGTCTCCAAGATCTCTTAGTGTCTGTACTCACAAGTCCAAGACAGAATGCAGTAAAACCCCTGTCATCACACTGTGTGAATTCATCTTCATGGTTTGAGGTGACTGCTTTGAGGATGGAAATGACTCTCTCAGAACTTGCACTTTTAAAACCAGTGCATTTAAAGGAAACATATCACAAAGCCAAATGGCCATGTTAAAGGCAGCAAATAGTACTCTGGATCTTGGCCTGCTCGATTAAGAAGCTCTGTACAGTACATTAGCTTTTCTCAGTGGGAACGTGGGGGAACGCAGTTCCGGCACTTCCAGCACTGGATGTATGTAATGGAAAGGGGTACTGGAATGTGCTGGAAGGTCTATTGATGTGTCAGGTGCAATGCTTTGGCCAATCATAGGGCATGATGATGTTACAAGGGGGCAGGGATGGCCCCACCCCCTTGTGACGGCATCACCCTATTTAAGAACTATCATCCTGGTTAGATGTTAGATCTGTTAGATGGCAGGAGCCAGCATTGAGGGCGGAGAAGTTTTTTTCTTTTTCGGGTCAGCGGTGGTGGCTGGCATCGTAAATGACATTAGATCTACTTCGGGGGACATTCTTTTATTTTTAATAAAGGACTTGTCAAAGACTGTCTCCTGTCTTTTTTTACACTACAATTTTTTTTTTACGAATAGGCAGCGGTACCATGTACCCCTAACTCATTCACATGGGGGGGGGCTGGATCTGGGGGCCCCCTTGATAAAGAGGGCTTCCAGATTCCGATAAGCTCCCCGCCCGTAGACCCCCACAACTACCAACCAGGGTTGTAGGGAAGAGGCCCTTATCCCCATCAACATGGGGAGAAGGCGCTTTGGGGGGGAGCCCTCTTGCCCCAAAGTACCCCCCCATGTTGAGGGCATGTAGCCTGGTATGGTTCAGGATGGGTTGGGCCCGGCTGGTCACTCCCCCTTTTCTGACTAGCTGGGCTACATTTTCTGCAGGATTTTGGGGGGACCCCACACCATTTTCTTTTAATTTTGGCATGGGGGTTCCCCTCAAAATCCATACCAGACCTAAAGGGCTTGGTATGGATGGGAGGGGGGACCCCATGCCTTTTTAAAAAAAATTTTTAATTGTTGGGCAATGCCGACAATTCTTATGACATTCAGTTGTCAGCGGGGAATCCCGCTGACAGCTGAAACATGAATCAATGTTTCACTACTAAAATACTTAATAATGTAACTAATGCAGTATTTTAGTAACTGAGCGATGTCTTACTGTATATTCAGATGCTCGGTAGGTTTGAATGTTCGTCTGCAAACTGAACGGGGGGGTGTTCAGCCCATCACTAGTACTGGGAAGTGGGTAGGATGTGGAACCAAGGATTGATACTTTGAGGTGGGTAGGGGGTGGAGACAGGAGTGGTTCAGAAGGGGGGAGTTCCTGCACCTATTCTCTGAGAAAAAAACCCTGACAGTAGGAATTTGCATACACTGTTGTACAAGGACATGCGTTCCTGTACAGTGCACTGAAATAAAATGCAGCATGTCTGCATTTTATCACAGCTTCAGGCTGCATTGCAGTGTGAATGGGACACAAAAGAAAACAACTGTACTTACTACAGTGTAAAACGCCAGTCACTGCACATAGTGTGAATTCGCTCCTAATAGGAATGTGAAGGTGGGAGATGGAAAGGGTGGGCATAGTTTGCACTTCTGATGAGTGCCTATCACAGGTCCCTCAGCTCTATTAAATCCTGATGCGCCGGATGATTACCACTAAGGGGATTACAGGAAGGAAGATTTCAACTAAAAGGGCAGCCATCAGCACCAGGGACACTTTGCATTGATAGTAAGAACTATTCCCTGTGCTGTGATTTTTTTTTTTACATATTTGACTAAATGTAGGTTTTAAAAGCTAACTCCACCTTTTGCACCATTTTACATGTTACAATTGTATTGTATAAGGGTGCAACATGGTACAAATGGGAACCCCTCCACACCTCTGACAGTGCATGGGAGTTCTTCCCTCCCCCACACACCCGCTGTCACTTTTGCATTTGCAGAGGTCTGTGAATGAATAAACTACAAGTCACATCTGCCACTGCTGCAAATGCACTTGTAGTTCTCAGTGGAACATGAGTGCAGTGATCACAGCAATTATAGTCCACTAATAAACAAATTAAAATTTTCCGCGCTATATGTGATAAAATACCACTCACTGGATCCTCAAGAAAGTCTTCTCTTTTTTTTATATTTTGTATATGTGTATTCTTTGGAATCACAATTTTTTTCTGGAATTTTTTGAACTTTCATTTTACACTAAAGACTTTTTGTTTATTGTTATAATTTTGTTTGCACATTATTGGACATTATAATTTTAAGTATTATTTTTAATGGTTATTTGTACTTTTGAATGTATAGCGCTGCACTTTTTTGTTTATTAATCATAGTCCACTGACACTTCCTCCAGCTCTCCAACTGAAAGTCTATATCTTGGTGCAGACCTGAGCTGGAGGAAGAGTCTGTAGCAGGGGCGGACTGACAACTCATGGGGCCCCCGGGCAATAGGGCAAACCCTTTGGCGCTATATAAACTCGAACTAATAATAATAATAGGGGATCATGGGGCCCCTGTGTCCTTGCCCACACTCAAAAAAGCCTATAAAAAAGGTACCAGGGGCATTTCATGGGGCCCCCTACTGACCCCGAGGTCAGTGCTCGAGTGGTCAGTCCGCCGCTTGTCTGTAGGAGCCTTGCATTGCAGCCACCATCCACTGATTGCACTTGCAATGTTTTGCAGGCTGAGTTACAAAAAAAATAATAAATGCATTTTTTTTTCATGCAAATGTATGTGAATTTATTATTTTTTGTAAAATGTGGACCTACAGTAATGTGCAGTAAAAAGTGATATGATACGTGCACTGCAGTGTGTTGTGTCACATATTGTGTTGTATTAACAGAAAAGGATGAGGTATGATATTTCATTTAAGTATATAGTCTGCCTATTTGAGATGAATGCAGCATGCTTTCTAACATTACATGAAGAGGATCTTAGGGTAGTATCCCATTGCAGATAATCATATTTTAGCTTACAGAATCATCAAACTAATTTTTTCTGGTTGCTATTAGTTACTGCACTTTGCGGCTTATTTTATCTCTAAGTTGCATAATTGCTTCTTTTCACCAGGATGGGAAGATCCAGGAGGAGAAGGGTTATATTATCATTCCAGATTGCGCGTTAAGGAACAAGTGCAAATTTTCCTGTGTATAGTGTGAGAGCGGGAGCTGTTAGGGTGTCAGTGAATTAATTAGTACATCTAAGGTAAACCTGGCTAAGCAATGCTCACCCAATTATCAGCAGCTGTTTAATGTGTCTGCAGGGCTCCTGACTTCTCTCCTGTAGGATGCAATGGAGAAGAGAGCAATATACTGTAGGTTTTAGTTGTCAGTGAGTACGCACTTAGAAAGAAAAAGTAAACCAAGAAATGTATTTTAGTTGGTGATATTAAATACATAATATATTAATAACACCACTTAGTAAAACTACTAATATACTACCATTAGAAAATGAAATCATTATTGGTTTTGGGCAATAGACATTGGACACTCTGCTGCCCCTGCTGGCCTGGCATAATCTATAAAAGGAAATGAATCGCAGCTGGCAGCCTTTTAGAAAACTGACCCTCCTAGGTTTCAGGTAAGACCATTGTGAATGACACCAAGCGCACAGGTTTCCTAAATGTTGTATACTGATAAAGGAAGTTTCCTGATCAGCCTAATATATTTAGAACAGGTAGGAGCTGAATTTTTAAAAATAAGTTATAGGTGAATTGGAACACTAGGGTAGCTTTTCTGTAGCTTGTGTAAAACTTTTGTCTATGTATGGATATACTTGCTACAAAAGCTGCTTATACTGATCGTGTCTTACACCACAAAAACGCATGCCATATGCCTTTCGGATAAGTTTATGCTTACAGTTCACACCACACGCAGTTACGGTGCAGTTTGCTATGTTCCGGTATGGTTCTGTGCAGAAAAAAATGCAGTATGTTCTACTTTTTTTTTTTGCTCTGGACTGGAACTGACTTCCCTCGTGTGAACTAGGGCCATTGGAATACATGGGACAACCCTTTGCATGCATTTTTATTGCAGTCCAGTGCGTTTTTTTTTTTTGTCTGTTTTTGGCGTGAACTAGCCCTTAAAGGCCCTTTCACACCTAATGCAGTTGGATGCAAATGGATGCACTCCAACTGTATAGACCGTCCAAAATGCAGGCTATCCTATGGGCATAATTCACACCAATACAGTGCAGAAAATTACATGCTGCATTTTCCACACTGCAACGCATCACAATGCACATAGAAGACCAATGAAAGAAAGAAAAAGGAAGTGCCCTCACTAGTAAAATGCAGATAGAAAAGCATGTGTTAACTGCATGTAAACGCACATCAACTGCATGTAGAACAGACATCAAATGCATGCCTAGGTACAAGGAAAACACGTGCGGTTACATGCATTTTCTAGTGTGACTAGGTCCTAAAAGGTCACTTGATTGGTTCCATTGGGCACAACACTAGTTGCTTTTCATCCCTTGATCCATGAGCACATGCATTTACTCCTCTTCCCACCGAGTTGTATTATGTTGTAACCATGAATATTTCTAATGTGTTTCTTTGTAAACAAAAGCCTTCAGACTAGAAGTGTAATGGTATGTAAATGTATAATATTAAAAGCACTGCATAAATTGTCGGCTCTATATAAATACCCGTTTTTGTAATGTGTGTTTGGTTTTTTTCTTTTTTTCCTGTTTTTTTTTTTTCCCTATATGCCTTGGCAGTACACAGTGGCTGCAGCATGTAGAAGAACAGTATGTACAACAGGCTTCTACAAAGCATTTGCAGAGCTTTCTGATAACCTTTTGAACAGCTTTTGTGCCCCCAAAGCAACTTTAACCTCAAAAATGTTATAAATCTATCAGATGTGCTGGCTGTCCCCTTTTTTTTTTTTTTTTTTTTTTTTTTTTTATTTAATAAACAAGCTACACACTGTCAACAGGGTTTCGTTAAGGCTACCCATACACTGTTGGATTTCTAACAGTATATGGATTCTGTTTACCATGGATGATGGAATATGTACTGCTGGCTATTGTGTTCAGACAGCCACTGCATCCGTGGCTGTCTGACTACCTGAACAGGGACTGCATCTGATAGGAGGTCACTGTTCGCACCAAATACTGTGCCCCATTCGCTGTTGGTCTTATAATTTTTCCACCTAGCTCAGTCAAATTTCGCATTGACTTTACTAACCTAGTGGTGGTGAGAGGGCAACTCATAAGTTAAAATTTTGATTGTTTCACCTGGAATCAGACAACCTATCTATGGTTTGCCTAAAGGATTAGTTTACCTTTTTTAAAAAAAATAAATGCACATCTTTTTGCAGGTAAAAAAAAATGTGCATTTATTTATTTATTTTTTTAACTGGCGTCTGTAAAGCATTGCACCTACAATCAGTAGATCATGGGTGCCATGCAGGACTCCTGCAGTCCTGTCTGTGCATCTGTGTGCTTGTTCCTTGTACGGGCAGGCAGATGCACACTGACAGGAAGAGAGAATGAACTACCACAGTGCTCAACTACACTGTGATAGTTAATTTAGAACTACAAACTGACAGCCCCAAAGGCTGTCAATATTTGTAATTTCCAATTCACAGAATACCGTGAATGAATGATACAGGTAGGCGGAGCCCCACACGGCCACATTTTTAAACATTGTGAATTCTTCTCCCGCCCCCCCTGTTGGTTATCACAACGTGAGATTGGGGAGAGGGTGTGGGGGCTGATCCTGAATAAGAGTGTAACGTGTTGGGAAAGGTGAAATTCTCCTTTAAGTTACAGTATTACCTGAAAATTGTGGAAGACCTGCTGAAAACTGAGGCAGCTTGGTAAATGCTATGATCTATTTAAAAGCTTCAAACTTAAAAATACTTTAAAAGCTTGAAGAAATTGAAAGCTTTCAAAATGATTTTTAAAAGCTAGTTGAGTACAGAATATTTCACAAGCTGAAATCGGTGAGTACAAGGGCTTATGGCAAAGAAGGTAGAGTTTTGACATGTGAAGAAAAATAAGTGTATATAACCTGCGAGCCAAAAACGATAAGCTTCTATGGATCGCTAACATTTGATACTCCAACTGTGCAATTAATCCATATATCAGTAAATGTTGCGCTCCCAACTACCAAGATAAAATATATAATGAGTGACTACAATCAAAAACTAATTAATCAGCATAAATATTGACCGATAATTAAATACAAATTGTCTGATCGTGATTTAAAAAAGAATCAAAATAATAGTCCCATTATTCAAATAATAGTCCAATAATAGTGATGAAGTGATCTAAAACATCAAATAGTGACTTTACGTGAATCCTTCAATCAATTAAGATGTACGCTCACCTCCTTCTATGCCTAATAAATAGGCTTGATACACTTTTGGTTCACATATCCTGGAAACTGCCAAAATTGCTGCAGTGTAGGATGGATGTAGGGTACTTCCTATAGACACCACAATGCTTTCCCCTTTGTGCGTTGGATATCCCTGCAGAGATTTCTCCCTCCTTCAGCTGCTCAAAAAATCCCTTGCATACTCCTCCTTAAACGTTCCCAATCTCCAAACCTCAAATGCAACCTTTCTTCCAGCCTCTTCTCCCTTCAGCCCTGTTCCTCAGCCCCGTTGCATTTGAGGTTTGGAGATTGGGAACGTTTGAGGAGCATGCAAGGGATTTTTTGAGCAGCTGAAGGAGGGAGAAATCCCTGCAGGGATATCCAGTGAGCAAAGGGGAAAGCATTGTGGTGTCTATAGGAAATACCCTACATCCATCCTACACTGCAGCAATGTTGGCAGTTTCCAGGATATGTGAACCAAAAGTGTATCAAGCCTATTTATTAGGCATAGAAGGAGGTGAGCGTACATCTTAATTGAAGGATTCACAGAAAGTCACTATTTGATGTTTTTGATCACTTCATCACTATTATTGGACTATTATTATAATAATCGGACTATTATTTTGATTCTTCTTTTTTAAATCACGATCAGACAATTTGTATTTAATTATCTGTCAATATTTATTCTGATTAATTAGTTTTTGATTGTAGTCATTATATATTTTATCTTGGCAGTTGGGAGTGCAACATTTACTGATATATAGAGTTTTGACATGTCATGTGATCACTATCAACAAAACACTTAGCAGCTGCGAATTGATGTGTTTAATGCCTAGCCCCTTTTTAGGGTCCATTCACATGTTTGCTTTTGGGTAACACACCAAGCACGCTGCAATGTATTCTAGTGACATTCAATTTAAATCCAAACGTGTGCAAAACAATGCACAAAGTGTGTTGCAGTAAAAGTTAAAGAGTGATTCCTCCTACACTGGGACTCTGAGATATAAGGGCTTTGGTAACCGTGCAACATGAGCAAGTTGTGGTACATGTATACTTCAATTTACCATAATGTGAATGAGCCCACAGTGAAACTGTCTGCTGGTAACATCCAGATCAAACAAATGTACAGTGCACAGAAACAAGCATAGCCAGAGAAATATTCTTTCAACATGGATAAATGCCTTGTTTAGGAACCCACCACAAAGCCTGATGTTGTATTTCATGGTCATTATGTTTTGTTTGTTCTGGATTTTTTTTTTTTTTTTTGGGGCCATGCAGATTCTTGATCAAGCAGGCCTAAATCCATTTTAAGTGTCCTATTTACTACCTTAATCTGGCCACTTTGCTTTGTGACCAGTTTGACCGTTTTTTTTTTCTTAAAAGGCCAAGTTCTGAGGCAGTTTTCGCAATCCCTCAGGTATTACAATCCATATTTTACAAAATACCTCTTTAATTTCTACTTTAAAACGTTTTTAGGTGGCCTAATGAAGTTCATTCTATTGGTTTCATTGGGAGCTACATGATCTGTTCACAGTATATTTATTTCTTAAATAGAAAAGGCATCTAATATAGAAATAATATTCAGAAGTCAGGATGGCATAGAGGCATCTAGACCATGGGTCTCCAAACTGCAGCCTGAGGGCCAGATGTGGCCCTTTGCTAGCCTTTATCTGGCTCTTGGGGCACTGACACCAACAATGGGGCAATATTCCTTCCATTAATACCAATGATGGGGCACTACTCTTTCTCCTACTGACCACCATCCCTGATGCCATTTTTATTCTCACTGATGCTGGGCCCAAAACATTTTCTACTCCCACTGGCCACACTTTGGCCCTGTTAACCACTTGCTTATCGGGCACTTATACCCCCTTCTTTACCAGGTCAATTTTCGGCTTTCAGCACTGTCGCACTTTGACAATTGTGCGGTCATGCAAGATTGTACCCATATGAAATTTTTATCATTTTTTTTTCTCACAAATAGAGCTTTCTTTTTGTGGTATTTAATCGCTGCTGGGCACTTTACTTTTTGCGCTATAAACAAAAAAGTGCAGAAAATTTGAAAAAAAAAGTTTCTTTGTTTCTATTATAAAATTTTTCAAACAGGTAATTTTTCTCCTTCACTGATGTGCGTTGATTGGGGTGTCACGGATGGGGTGTCACGGATGGGCGGCACTGACTGCTGGGCACTGACTGCTGGGCACTGACTGCTGGGCACTGACTGCTGGGCACTGACTGCTGGGCACTGACTGCTAGCACTTCTGGGCACAGGTGGGTGGGCACAGGTGGGTGGCACTGCTGCGCACAGGTGGGTGGAACTGGTGGGTGGCACTGCTGGGCACCGATCATCAGGGCACTGATAATCAGTGCCCGGATGATCAGTGCCGATCCCTGCTCTGACAACTGCCGGTTCTCGGCAGTACTTCCCTCACGATCTGACAGCATGAGGAAAGTGCAGCCGAGAACCGGCAATTGCATTTCCCGGTGATCAGCGTGTCATTGGACATGGCTGATCACGTGGTAAAAGGCCGCTGTGATTGGCCCTTTACCACATCACGTGATCAGCTGATCACGGAGATCACCGGGTGTGCGCCCCCGGGGGAGCGCAGGAGCGCGCGTTCTGGAAGGACGTCATATGACGCTCTCCCAGAACTAGCCGGCCGCAGTGTAGCTGTCATTCAGCTATCTGCAGTCGGCAAGTAGTTAAAGTCTGAAGGATCATAAACTGGCCCTTTTTTGTTTGGAGACCCCTGATCTAGACAATCCAATTCACTGGAAAATGGTGCATCCTTACCATTAAAGAAAAGCAGTCAGTAGGGCAGTGAGGCTCTTCTCTATTGAAGGATGCGGAAGTTCAACATCCAAGACAATTGCTAGATTGTCATCATTAGATTGTCATTGTAAATTTTGCAGATGGTATTCAGAATCAAAACCACTCCCAAGCCATGCAGCTCATGCATTTCTCATTTAAACCAAAAGCATCACTTTGTAACTGTCTGTACAAATGTTGGCGTGTGTTTGTGCATTGAGTGGGCTAAGAAAGTCTATTTGCATTGGATATTGAGGGTTTCAATTCGACTGAGACTATTGCAAGTCAAATGTGTCCCAGTGTATGACATATGTAGGAATAGCGTGCTTGCACTTTTACAGGAAAACATTTGATACATTTGTTTGAGGTTCTGTGGCTGACTTTAGCAAAGAACACAAAGTATATTTTGTGATTCCAGCCTAATATGCATAGAATATTAGGGTAAATGTGGTTAGTCTGTAGTCCAGTATCAATGAGAGGTTTCTCATGTCAAGGGAAAAAAAGCATTACTGTAATCCAAATTTTTTTTAAGCAAATAAGTAATGCCATAAGAATTGCAGACAAGTATTGTTGCAAGTTGGCAAACTCATTAATGGCTGCATAGAAACATGGGGTTAACCATAAGTGACAGCCTTCATAGTACAACAGCAGTGCATTGCTCAGTGTTTTACTGAGGATAATGAATATGAATAGAATTTACTGTGCGTGATGGTGAAGTCTATATTCATCAGTCTGATGAACTACAGGTATACAGAGGATGCTAAGAAAAGACAGTTAAAAAAAAAAAAAAAAAGTAGGGGGTACCAAGTAGAGTTAAATAAGCAGCATGGTTATTTATCAGAGGTAGTAGTCATTATTGATCAGAGGTAGTAGTATAAGACATCTGTAGTAGACCTAGTATACTCTGTACATCTGTAGACATGTACTCTCTACGTCTATAGACATAGTAGTATAAGACATTTATGGTCATTTTATCAGAGGTAGTAGTATAAGACATCTGGGAACCCTTCAGACCGTACCCCAGCCTTAAAATGGGGAAGATAATTTGTTGCAAACTACCTGACTTATTTTAACCTCAAAATTGGCCCTGCAATAACCTGCACTCAAAATATGATTATTAAAACATTTTCAATTTTCTTTGCAGGTTGGAAATCCATCTCCTGATTAGCGTGCACCACCACAATCTCTTGCTGTTTTTTGACATGCTGTCCCATTTGCTGAGAGCTTTGACAAATTTCTCTGCCTGGAACACAAGCACAATGGAGATGGACCAGAAGCACATGGCAGGAAGATGGTGTTCTGATGGTGACCATACACTGAAGATTGGAATCATCACTACCCTGGGGTTTCTGATCATCCTGGGGAATTTATTTGTACTACTTGTTATTGCCTCATCTGTTTCTGGCTGGTCACGTAACAGCCGCTATATTCTCATCTCTTTGACTGGCACAGATGTCACATTGGCTTTGGTCGTGGTTCCACTCAATCTGTATGGAAGCCTTGCATTGGAGCCAGGTGATGAAGATGAAGCAGATTCTGCTCTTGGGTCTTACTGTCACATTGTGGCTTTTCTGAATTCCTCTGTGTTTGCTTCTTCTATTTATTCCTTAGCCACCATTAGCCTGGAGCGCTATGTGGCTGTTTTTTTTCCTTTGCACTATAACAGAGTAATGAGTCGCCGCAGAGTCAAGCTATTAATTGCAGCAGCCTGGTTATTGCCTCCGGTCTTCCTGTTTCCTATTTCCATTCCAGGTGGCACAGTGATACACGTCTATTTTTCCCGGGCCTCTCTTATCTGTAACCCAGACTATGCTAGTAACGTGGCTTACTCTCTAATGCTGACCACAGTCATATTTTTTCCTTGCTCGGCAATAGTCACATTTGCCAACCTACGACTATGGAGAGTTGCAAGGATGCAAAGCAGAAGGATGAGTGTGTGTTTGTCTGGCCGAAACAAACAAGGTGTTGTCACAGTGTGCGAGAATGTTAATGGCAGCAGGCCTGCAAACAATGAAATGGGGGACAGAGGCCCACGTAAAGGAGATGCTGCATCCAGGGTGCTAATTCCTGTGGTCTGTGTGTTCTACATTTGCTGGGCACCATGCATGGTTACTATCCTATATAATGGTAAGAACTATATAAAATGCAATAATATAATAATTTAAGATTGCATGGTTTTCAGGTATTTGCAGAATAAAAGGAGCGGTGAAGGTTTACAAACCTGTGAAGTGTTTCATGTTATCTGGAACTTCGTTAGAGAGCTGTGCTCTTAAGCTGGTTCCTCCAATTGACGTTGATGGAGGAATCCACACCCCCAGGACAATGCATTCTGACAGTGACACCTGTCAGAATACACTGACAAGCAGCCATTTGAAGAAAATTTTCCAACTTGTTGTTTTTGACAGAAGTAAAAAACAATCGATCACTTTTGAACAGAGAAGGCCACACACTGATAGAAACTTGCTGATCCCTGCTTTACTAGATGAATATCAATTGTGGCTAGCTTTACTTTCTGTCCCGATGGAAATTCTACAACAGGAACATTGACATAAATTAAAATGTTTGTTTTTCTTTTTTAGGGTAGGGGAACCCATCTGAGATGTTCGTTCTGTCTGTCCCAGTTTCAGATTTTTTACTCGTCCACTGTCTGGTGAAACAATTTTTCTCCCATCACCTTCCAGGATGGCACACCTGAGAGATGAGGGGCTCCTCCCTACAGGAAATGCAATCCATTTACAGCTGTTATAAGTCCCTTTTTACTTTCCCTTGCCCTCCAGTATTGATTGTGTTTCTCCCTACATCAGAATGTTTGTTTTGTGACCAGAACACCACGGAGGGTTGGATGATACCCCTGTGAGGCAAGCAGGGGAGGGCTGAACTAACTTGCAGGCCAAGTCTCTCAAGGGTCGCCATGGATGTACAGCAGCAATCCGGACACAGGGTTGTGTGTTCAGCTGCTGCGGAAGACTGTACAAGTCTCTCTCTCTGCGACTGTGCATGCCTGGATTTCATGGCCATGTCCTTCCTTTCCTTTCTTTTGTGAAAGTTTGGGTTCTTGGAGAGGTATGTGTGTGTGCTCCGGGTATAGTGTGGGACATATGGCCTAACTTGGCAGCCTTCCAGGAAGGACAGCAACTTGGAGAGGTGAATTGGGTCACCATCCTCCTCTTGTGACCCCGAACATGGATAAGCGAGCCCTGTGGCTGTGGCAAAAGACAGAACTCAACAGGAGGTGAGTACTTCCTTTTTGCCTTAACAGCAGAATCCCTAATAACAGCCAGGTGGTCTCTGGGCATTGTTAGAAACCCCTTTCCTTAATACAGGGTGCTGCTATCCTTCTCCTGGTGCAAACCTCCATCCAGGAGTTAACTACAGAACTCTGTACCTATTGATTGCTTGTTGAGGCCTGCTGGTTACACCCTCCAAGCTTCACCTCTTCTTGGACAGCAGCAGCCTTAATTTGCCACAGGGAAGGCTTGGACTTGCTCCCATCTGTGTATGGACCAGCTAAATCTACTCATACTTATGTCAGTGGATGGGGGGGAATTCAAGGAGATGCATGACTAAATATGCAGCATCAGGGTGACTCATATTTTGCATCTGTTCTGAACCAAAACCTTTTGAGGTTCAAGCCTACTGGTGGAAACCTATATTGCTGGTTACCAATAGCTACTACAATGCTGGTGCGTTCACCTTAGATTTCCATTATCCATGACCCTCCATTGGATGGATAAAGGATAAGTATCCAGAGTCCAGGTCATGCCTATGATTGGTAGTGCTGTTTGTGGGATATTGCCTTTCCTTGCTACACATCCGAAATACAAAACAACAAAGGTGTGTCCTTTCTGTTTATATTGTTTTTACCTTAGCTGTCGGCACATCAGAGAGACACAACATGTAAAGGTTATGCTTGTGTCTTTTTCTTTTTATCCATCGTGGTATCTTACTGCACAGCAGAAGTACAGAGCATGGAATGTTATGCTTGTGTCTTTTCGATATATAATTGGTTACGGTATCTGCACATTAAAAAATGCACAACAGTGAGGTTTATCTTGTGCATTTTCTGTTTTTAAACTAGTTAGATTGCCTAGCTAGCTGCACATCAGAAGCACAACATGGAAGTTAAGGTTGTATCTTCTATTTGTTTGTGGGTTATTTCTGTTGATTGTAAGTGCTCCCATGCGGCTCACCAGAAATACGCATGGGAATCGCTGCTTGTGTCCTTTTGGTATAAATCTATTTTCTTGTGCTGTGCATCAGAAATGCGCAATCTATGACCTATGTTTGTGATACTAATTATACATATATCACTCTATTTTTCTTTCCCCTGCAGGGGCCAAGGAATTCTGGCTGCGGAGACGTCAGATGCCAGTTCCTTACATTTAGGCATGCCAGAGACACTCCCTGGGCCTGAAAACTGACAGGGTTATTGGACATAATTTAAGTCATGTAGCACTGGAGGAAGGTTATGAAATCACCTTTCTTAGTAAGAATTTACTTCATTGGGTAACTTCAGGATTTCTGCCTTTTGGGAGTTTTTGTGGTTCTTCCCATAGAAGTGTTATGACCCGAAGTATCAGAACTTGCTAATCTGATCTGTATGTTTGGTAAGTTACGGTTCTATATGTGTCCTCGGTGAAGAACATGATGTAGCAAGCCAATATGAATGTACAGTTGCTGCTACAGCCTTAATCTCCAGAAGCAGGGATCTGCTTAATTTAGCACTCACCGGTTCCAGAAGGCACACAATGGTGTTGGAGTGGAATCCGTTTCAGACATCAGGCAGGACACCTGATATTTGTGAAACACTTCCAACCATTATTTACCAAGCTAATTTTGGCTTAATTTATCTGCATTTTACTGCAGGTGTACAGGTGAAACTCGCAAAATTAGAATATCGTGCAAAAGTTCATTTATTTCAGTAATGCAACTTAACCTCCTTGGCGGTATGATTCTTTCCGATTTTTGGTGCTGAAAGCGGTACGATTTTTTTGCATGGAAATATGTAGTTTTTTTTATTGTAGGCCTGTAATTCTTAGGAATAACTCACTGAAATCTATCCGAACAAGAGTCTAGTAAACATCCCGGGTAGGATAAAATTTGAAACACGAAATCATAAATTATAATTTAATAAATAATCATAAAAAATAATATAATAATACATTTAATTCAATAATATAATCAAACCAAAAACACTGAAATGTGAAATATAGCGCCAAGTTAGCACATTGCTGAGCAAAGTCGCAAAATCGTTTTCAGTGTCTGATGACGAATTTCCCTCACGAATCATTATCACTCAATTCTGCAAGTGGTTCTGATTTACTATCGCTGTTCTCTAGCTGATCTAAACCGCTTTTGACCTAAAGGGACACTTTTTGGATGCCATGGACATTTCTCAGTTTCCAGGCAGAAAGAACAGACAAAATGCAGGCAGGGCGCAGGACAAAGCATTAGGGACAAAATGTATGTGAAATGGGTTGAGACAGCAATGTTTTACTATGTAAAATGTGAAAAAAAAAAAAATACATTTTTTAAAATTTTTAAATTTCCCGCCGCCAGCGGCGCCCGTACGTCCCGACGTCACAGGGACAGGACACAGAAGCCGGATGCCAGCATCGGCCGGAGGAGATGGCCGGGGACGCTGCAGGGGACACATCGCGGGGTAAGGTAAGTGAAGAACAAATGCCGGAGCAGTGCCGCATGGTATTCCCGAGTGTAGCTCGGGGTTACCGTTTGTGGTACTGAAATGTTACCCCGAGCTACACTCTGGAATACTGCCAAGGAGGTTAAAAGGTGAAATTAATATGAGATGGACTCATTACATGCAAAGCAAGATAATTCAAGCCATGATTTGTCATAATTGTGATGATTATGGCTTACAGCTCATGAAAACCCCAAATCCACAATCTCAAAAAATTAGAATATTGTGAAAAGGTGCAATATTCTAGGCTCAAAGTGTCCCACTCTAATCAGCTAATTAAGCCATAACACCTACAAAGGGTTCCTGAGCCTTTAAATGGTCTCTGTCTGGTTCAGTAGGAATCGCAATCATGGGAAAGACTGCTGACCTGACAGTTGTGCAGAAAACCATCATTGACACCCTCCATAAGGAGAGAGAGCCTCAAAAGGTAATTGCAAAAGAAATTGGATGTTCCCAAAGTGCTGTATCAAAGCGCATTAATAGAAAGTTATGTGGAAGGGAAAAGTGTGGAAGAAAAAGGTGCACAAGCAGCAGGGATGACTGCAGCCTGGAAAGGATTGTCAGGAAAGGGCCATTCAAAAGTGTTGGACTTTCACAAGGAGCAGACTGAGGCTGGAGTCAGTGCATCAAAAGCCACCACACACAGACGGATCCTGGACATGGGCTTCAAATGTCGTATTCCTCTTGTCAAGCCGCTCCTGAACAACAAACAACGTCAGAAGCGTCTTACCTGGGCTAAAGAAAAACAGACCTGGTCTGTTGCTCAGTGGTCCAAAGTCCTCTTTTCTGATGAGAGCAACTTTTGCATCTCATTTGGAAACCAAGGACCCAGAGTATGGAGGAAGAATGGAGAGGCACACACTGCAAGATGCTTGAAGTCCAGTGTGAAGTTTCCACATTCTGTGTTGATTTGGGGAGCCATGTCATCTGCTGGTGTTGGTCCACTGTGCTTCGTTAAGTCCAGGGTCAACGCAGCCGTCTACCAGGAGATTTTGGAGCACTTCATGCTTCCTTCCGCAGACTAGCTTTATGGGGATGCTGACTTAATTTTCCAGCAGGACTTGGCACCTGCCCACACTGCCAAAAGCACCAAAACCTGGTTCAATGACCGTGGGATTACTGTGCTTGATTGGCCAGCAAATTTGCCTGACCTGAACCCCATAGAGAATCTATGGGGCATTGCCAAGAGAAAGGAGAGACATGAGACCAAACAATGCAGAAGAGCTGAAGGCTGCTATTGAAGCATCCTGGTCTTCCATAACACCTCAGCAGTGCCACAAGCTGATAGCTTCCATGCCACGCCACATTGAGGCAGTAATTGCTTCAAAAGGGGCCTAAACCAAGTACTGAGTACATATGCATGCTTATACTTTTCAGAGGTCCAATATTGTTCTATGTACAATCCTTGTTTTATTGATTGCATGTAATATTCTAATTTTTCTGAGATTGTGGATTTGGGGTTTTCATTAACTGTAAGCCATAATCATCACAATTATGACAAATCATGGCTTGAACTATCTTGATTTGCATGTAATGAGTCTATCTCCTATATTTCACCTTTTAAGTTGCATTACTGAAATAAATGAACTTTTGCACGATATTCTAATGTTTCTAGTTTCACCTGTATATAGAGCACTTTCATAGCTGGCATACCATCATTCAGCTGTGAGGAAGTCATGGGTATGGTTGAGTACATACCTGTCAAGCCTTTTTTGAGCCCATGAAGTAGCGTTCTTCAAATCTATTACCCATAAATTGGCTGCTTTTTATCCATCATGATGTCCAAAAACAGCGTCGGGGAGCCTTTCCTAAATCATTCGCCTGTACAAAGTAGTGTTAATAAGGATCCTCTGTTTGCCCACATAGTGTCCTTGTTTAACAGAACAGGTTATCGCTTAGTCCTTAAGGGGTCCTAAGAAGTGGTTACAGGCAGGAAAGTCCATGATTGCTAGATGGTTTAGACAGTGGACAATTCTAACCTACAAAATTCAAAGTTTCTTCTGATTCCATCAGCGTTAAGAGTAAGAGCACACTCCACTAGATCCAGCCTCCGGGTGGAGAAGGCAGGACATCAATGGAGCAGATTGGCAGATCAGCCATAGGATCCAGCCAAGATACCTTCATTGGATGTTGTATAGTGAAGGTACACTCAAAACAGGACCTGGCGTTTGTCAGGAAGGTCCTGCAGGCAGTGGTCCCACCCTAAGGTAGGCCTGCAGTTACTTGATCATTCTCTCAGGTGTGCCATCCTGAAAGGTGATAGGAGAAAACCTAAGTTAGACTTACTGGTAACTGCATTTCTACAAACCTTCCAGGATGGCAGGCCTATTTTCCACCCTAGTAAGGGAGGGGAGGAAACCCCTAAACATAGTAAGTAATGAGTGCCTATGTATGATTCCCCTTGTGGACAGGTTTCGATTAGTTACTTTATTACAAACTGAAGGGGAAGGGAGGGGACTTATAACAGCTGTAAATTGATTGTGTTTCCTGTAGGGAGGAACTCCTCATCTCTCAGGTGTGCCGTCCTGAAAGGTTGCTGTTACCAGTAAGTCTAACGGTGGTTTTTTTTTTTTTTTTTTTTTTAGGACCGGATGTGAGCGTAATTCTCTAACTAAAGCATTGCACCAACGATCAGCAGATTGCTGATGCCATGCAGGTCTCCTGCAGACTGTCAATGTATCTGCTTGCTCATACAACCTGTATGAGCAAGCCGATACTTCTGACAGGAATAAACAATGAACTACCATAATGCTCACAGCACCATGGTAGTTTGAGGACTACAAGCCAAGACTATTGGGACCTGTAGTCCATTCATTCAGGACTGTGAATGATGTGGCTGTGTGAGCGGAGTCCTCCATGGCTGCACGGTTTTTGAAAAGTGACAGCTAGTACGTGGAACTTTTTTCTGCACTTCTGTCATAGAGGCGGGCAGTGGCGGCAGGCTCGGGAACATGTTATATGTTCCATCCTAAAAATGGGTTGTACATGTAACCTGTTCCCAAAGGTGAACTAATCCTTTAAACCACCTGCATCTGTTTTATTTTAGATGCTTAAATAAGAGGATAAACTGCTGAATGTTTTTTCCTTGATACCAAGGTCTGGCCTTTATACTGTGATTGACAACACCCTTCTATGCATAAGAAACCCCTGCTTTTGAGTCCGGTTGAGTTTATTACAAAATTTAAGAAGTGTCTACCTTCTTTCTGTTAATACTCTACACTATCCTAAAACAGGTTTTGCCATTCACTTTGTCAAACTCCCAAAACTGATTTTCTGAGATTGGCAACTTGGAGAATTTTAGAAATTAAAACACCAGCAGAAATCCATTTCAGTTGAATGTCGCACTTTGAATTGGCCCCCCTGCCAGCCTTAGATCAGTTGGTGACCTGGACCAAAAGCTTGGGCTATGCCAGTCTTGCTAGTATTCCTAGCTTATCTGGCAGGCCATGCAGAACTGGGGATCTCTTTTTCTGTGTACTTTAATGGGTTAACTTTAAAGCGTGCAAATCACAGCACATGGCCCACTGCCTTGGTGGAAGATGTGTACCATGCAATTTGGACTGTAGCTTCAGGTCCAAGTTGCTAGCTGATCTTGGGTCAGTAGTAGGCGTATTAAAAGCATGGAGAGAGGGGAAGTTGGAGTTAGCTTGAAAAAACCCACTTTTTAGATACGTTTTTGCATTATTGAAATGAATGTGGTATTAATGAGATAATTGGGTAGTTAAATGTCCAAGCAAAACTGCAAAACCCTTATGTAGAGAAATGTAAGGATGGCCATTCATCATCACCATCTTATGACAGTTTCCTGGATGTAACTCAGATTTATTAAGTCACTTACTGAAAGGTCCACTGAAGTCCAAACTGCTTATTTCAAGTCCGTGACTTTAAGTTCTGAAGCCATTGAATTTGCATGACAGCCAGGGGACTGTTGTTTTTATTTATAGTGCTATGCGTTAACAATGGCAGCCTTCATATTTCCTCCTTATGGCAGTGACTATGCTAAGTGAGTTCTGTTGCAGTGAAACTGATGTGGTTTAGCCTCTTTGCACTGGAACTAGTATGCAGCAATAGTAGGGGAATAACTGTGTTTGTTAAGCATTCTCAAATATGTCTATACCAAACTCCAATGGAGAAAAGAGGAACTACTCACAGAATAAAATCCTCAGAACAGTTTTGCGTAAAATGGAGAGCAAGATAGATGGTGAGATGAGTAAGTGCCTGACCAAGTGGATTTGCATACCTAATGGAAAGGCCTGCATGTTGGAAGATTCAATAAAACTGTTCTGAAGCTTTTACTTTGTGCACAGTCCATCTTTTCTCCATTGGAGTTTGGTATAAACTAGTGGATGATAAAAGAACCAGCTCCTGGTGCTCCTTTTTATATTCTCACATAGGTCTTGTTTGCTGACAAAATTGTTGCCACACCAAGTGTATGCGTATGAAAAACATTAGTTTTTTGGGTAGAGTAGGGAAGTGAGAGAATCCCAAGTTTTGTTATCAACTGAGCAAAATGAAAGCCTTTCAACTCCTGTTCTGGTGACAACTATTGCAATTCAACTACTCTGTAGTAAAATACAGTTTGGCTAAATAATGACTAAAGCTGAACTTTTATTTTTAGAAAATGATTAGTGTGGGGCCCCCTACACTGCAAGGGATAAATGCTCATTAATCTAGGGTTAGAGGAATAAGCTGTAATTCTTACCTCATTCCTTCACTGTGGTAGGCCTACACCACACTTTGACTGGTCCCTTGAAGCCTCTTCTCCTTAGCTTTTGGCATCTCGTAAAATGCAGGACCAGCAGAAGATGGGATGACCAATCCACAACCCAAACTGTCAGAGAGAAGACCTGAGCACTGATTAAGAATAAGGGAAGTATTGCAGTTTTTTCCTCTACTACCTAGACTAATTGAGCTGTTAATCATTTAGTGATTTTATTTTTGACGGATTCACGCAAACAAGTAAATGTGTGTGATGTTTAGTTCATAACATATTTTCAGTATTCTTTAATGGTGTTTCTCTCTCAGCTATTACACATGAAAGAGTTCCAGAATGGGTGGAGTTTGTGGCCTTGTGGCTTCCAAGTGGAAATGGCTTCCTCAACTGCTTTGTGTACTTCTGGATCAACAGAAGCTTTCGACACAAATTTAGACAACTAGGAAGAAAACTGTGTCTCTTGCGTGGCTGCTGGACCCATCGGAAAAGTCGTAAAAAGGCTACTCGTATCAAAGTCACAAACAGAAATGTGATGACTATTTTACAGGAAAGGTCCTGCAGTGTGTCATCGACTTGCATGCTACTTCCACAGACAGCAGACTCTATTTTATAATCTTAATCAAGAGATGGCTCTAACTAAGCCTAACCTATTCATACTATCTATTCTAATGAGTGGTCTCTTTTGTAACCTAAAACGTTAATGTGTGTGCATTTGCCAAATTGTTATGCGCTGTGTGGCATAAAGCGCTCCGAAGCTTCAAATGGTTAAATGGTTTCCAAATATTTTCCAAATCCCACAAGGTATCTTCTCATTAATTATAATTCTAAAGTTGTGGCCATGGGATTTTGGAATGTGGTCATCTGGTTTTTCAAATACTGTATGCTTTATTTGTAGCTGTATTCTGATACAAGGCGCAGATGATCCCATAAGACCCAAAAGAAGAGAGAAATGGCAGCAAGAATAATTCTGCTGCTAGACTGGGGCTATGGATGTTTTTATCATTTTTGTTTTATTTATATTGTAGAACAATGCCACTCAACACTTGAATGTTCAGAGACGAGTAGGATTTGTTGAGTAAATGAACCATTGCATTTTTGCATTTCTGGGGTGATTCCTACTGTATAATCTGAACAAGCAGTGGAGCATTTTTGTCTGGTCCTTTGGTGCCATTCAGACAGAAATGGCCATAGGTATAGTTACCCTGATTTTCCAACTGAATAGAGGGAAGTATTATTTATTAGTTGCTGTAGTGACTGCTCTGGAAGTATTCTGAGTAGAGTGAAGAATTAAAGGGCAGCATGGATCCTTCACTGTTGGTAATATGTTGTCAGGGACAGGCCAAGAAAGTAAACGTTTACTCCTTGGCCATCGAACCTCAACCAACCTTTTTTGGGCAGACTAGTTCTAAATGGGACAACTACATTTGAATGGACAGTTGCATTCTTTTAGCTTGCTATGGTGAATGACACCTTTTAAATATCTGCAATTTCCCATTCATTACTAGATTTATTTAAATTATAAAACAAACATAACTTTTTGGCATATGGGGCAATGGTTTAAAAAACCCCATAAAGATTAACATCCTGGGTAATTTCCTGTCATTTTTGGTAAACCTGAAGGTTTAGCGGTTGTTGGCATCGCGATGTCATTCAGTGCCTCGATTCAATCCTTACATTTAAAATGGTCCATTGCTCCCCCCTGAAGGGTTGGGACATTGGATGCTATTAAATTTCTATGACTAGGCCAGTATATCACATTTCATGTGCATCATCCCCACAGGTGAAACCAGGTTGTATATAAAATGTGTAGTGGCTTCAACTTTTTCTAAACGGGATCCATCTTTTTGTGTTCGTATGTTGCAAGTATGTCACTTAAGAAATATTAAAATAGAACTTTTAAATATAAAGTTATAATGTATCCTAATGTCTAGCCAGGACCAGAAGTATAACTCATCAAAAGCAGTGTTTTTTGTTTTTTTTTTTCCATAATATATTAGAACAGTGACGCCTTGTGCTTGCCATTATTTGCCCATGAACTAAATTATTATGCATAATGGCTTTCACATAAGTATTTTTCTTCGGTATGTTGCATACTCCTCAAACTGGGATAAAATGAAGCAGAATAAAACTAAACCAAGTCTTTACAAACAGGGTAACTTCCTGAGGACTGGTGCCTCATTCTTTATGAATATCTTAAGCTATTTTAAATAACCAATGATTTCTTGATTGGTTGCATTTGGTATATTCATGTTAGTTTACACAGTACACCAGTAGGTTCTTATAGGAAAAAAAGACTTGACAAAAGAGGACTGTTGCCCATAGTGGCCATTGGAAAAACATATACAGCACCATCTTAAATCAGCTTTGCTACCAAAAGTTTTGATACATGCGTTCCTTAAGCTAGTAAATTAATTGGACCTCTGGTATGCATGTCATATGGACATAAGCTTCTATTCTGATGTTCCTTTATAGTCTGTATCCATTAATTCACCAGAGTTGCATTGGTCCATTCCTACCCATAGGAGCCAATCTGCTGCTGTTTCCTACTACTTAGACAAATGAAGGAAGGGTCACCTTAGGAGTTTTGAGAGTAAAAAACACCATGCTAGTGAGGCTGTACTGAAAAAAGCTGCACCAGACAGAGCAGCCACAGCTTTCCATAGCCTTACAATGTCTGGCTGTATTTTCTTTATATGAAGCTTTGCCCCTGTGTTTTGTCTAAACCATATATTAGGACATCGCTGTCAAAACTGGGGGCCCTTCAGCTGTTGCAGAACTAAAAGTCCCATGAGGCACTGCAAGGCTGACAGTTAAAAGCATGACTCCCATAGGCAGAGGCTTGATGGGACTTGTAGTTTCGCAACACCTGGAGGGCCATCAGTTTGACACCCCTGCATTAGGGCATTCTTCAGAATGACTGACACAGCATAGTTGAACTCATGCCTAATATATTTCTTACAGATAAATTGCACTAAGTTCGCTAGTTTAGTTTTCTTTTGAAGAATGGTCCTAATATCCATTTATGTAGAAAAGTCCCAAGTTGATTTGTTTAAAATTGTTTTCCTGATTTGCTTTATATTTTATTTGTATGTCTTGTGCTTTTACAGTGTTTCAATGTTTGTATATAGATAATGACATTTAAAAAATGAAAAGAGAAATTCTAAATATTAATCAAAATAAAGCTTCAGGCCTTTGATGTAAATGAGTGTTCTAATTATTTTGGCCTCCAATTTATTATTGTTCCCGAAGAATTTTAAAGCCTTTCTAAACCCCCCAAAAATGAATATATTTCAGCTTGCCATTCCTTTGAAATGGTCTTATTAGTTTGCCACTTAGGCTTTTTCCCCTTTTCCAATTGGTGATCCTGCCAGTAACACTTCTGTATTTGAGTAACAATGCTCTGTTTTTTCCTGCCTCTGTAGAGGTTGTCTCCCTAGATTGTTCTTCTGAAGTCTCACTACAATCCCCTCCTCTTTTGCATAGTGAGTAGTTTAAAAAATTTACTGGGGGGGGGGGGGGGGGAGAGACAACTGCAGCCACGGCATTTAAGAACTGGTAAGATGTGATATATTACAATTTTTTTTTCTTGCGTTTAGAAATCCATCAAACAGCTGGGAGCGAAGACTAGATTTACCAGATCAGTGACCAGTAACGATTATGTGAGACTGCTGGTATGTTTGCAAACAGGCATAATTAACATTTTCATTGGATCTTCAGCCAAAATTTAAGTTTTGGGTATAGTAGATAACAGATCTTTTATTAGGTTTTACTACAGTCATTGTCCCTGTTGGAGAATTGCTCTCACTTTCTGGCCTGGTGAATAACTGTTGACCATATTGAAAATTTGGAGACCATACAGTACATTTTCAGATAATTGGCAATGTGTATCCACTAATTTTCTCCAAGTGTTAATGCCATTTTACGCATGCACTGTTATTTGCCTTTTAAATAATTTTGTCCTTTCCCCACTCCATACCTAGGAGATGCTGTATGTAGTTAGTCCCACCCTTTTTTATGCTTTAGTCTCCATCCATCACATGTGCTATAATCTATCAGATGGTCATCTGTTATGTTCTGCATAAGTTTTGGATTAAAGCTTTCTACGATCTGCATGATGTCATTTGGATTGAGTTACTGGCAAGCAGCTGCAACTGTAAGTTAAACTATCTCCTTCCAACTGGATCAATTAGAGATGATGCATTTATTACTTTGGATGTGAAAGCAGAATGGTCCAAAAATCTTATATCTCCAGCCAAAGAGTTATTTGTAACTTCAGTCAAAAAAAATCTTTTCTAGCTCCAATCAAAAAATGATGTATAGCTCTGGAATATACTGTATAATGTGATATTACCATCGATATAGAGTAGCTTACAATGGTGCACACATTGTCAAAGAAGCCTGTAAGTTCTCCACAGGAGCCTACAGGAGAGGAACAAGCCAGTATTTTTCCTGGTAGAACTGTTATCCAAGTCAATGTATGCATTATACATGTATTCAATAGAAGCTGCCTGCATTGCCACATGCCATTCTGATTTCTGCCTATAATACCTTTTACAAGCGAGACAGAAAGTAGCCTGTACTCAGCAAACAGAGCTAAGCAATGTACAGGTGACACTTGAAAAATTTAAATATCCTGCAAAAGTTCACTTATTTCAGTAATGCAACTTAAAAGGTGAAACTAATATATGAGAGACATGCAAAGCAAGATAGTTCAAGCCGTGATTTGTCAAAATTGTGATTATGGCTTGCAGCTCATAAAAACCCCAAATCCACAATCTCAGAGAATTAGAATACTACATGCAATCAATAAAACAAGGATTGTACATAGAACAATATCGGACCTCTGAAATGTATAAGCATGTATGTGTACTCAGTACTTGGCTTGGGCCCCTATTGCAGCAATTACTGCCTCAATGCGGCGTGGCATGGGTGCTCGATGTGTGGCCCTCCATTTGTTGAGGAACTAAAAGTCTGACCATTACAAGCATGACTCTCAAAGGCAGAGGCATGATGGGGTTTGTAGTTGTGTAACTGTGCTGGCATCACAGAAGTTTCAGGCAGGAGAGCCACTGATCTTGTAGCAGCTCCCCTGAATAGCAGCAAAGGGGAAATCCCTACTCCTGCAGCTGCCTCTCACCAATCTTAGATGTGGGGCGTAGCTGACCACATATCAGCTCTTGAAAGAAAAGCTGATATTCTCCTGCTTCTTGACAGAGAACCCAAGGGTACATAAAGCTTGCCAATAAATCAATGGTTCATATGATGTACCATATGCCCAATGCCTGAACCTAGGCTGGATCATCATAGGTAATATCAGGAGGTCTTCCACAGTTACTTCTTTCAAGACACATGTCCTGCCAAATGGTCACATTACTTGTTTTGAACAACATCACTACCATGTCAAAAGACTTTACAGTAAAGGCATTCAACAGTTCTTAACACAAGGTGATAAGAAGGCTCTTAATTTCTGAGATAATGTTGGCACTACCGTGTTCATTATAACAACTAAGGATAATGAGCTAGCAGCCTCCTTGGAAGTTAAGCAGTTCTTAACACCTGTGAGTAGGGAGTTCTATAAGGACAATTCCAACAGCAAGGTGGCATTACTACCATTTTGTGTCTCAAGAAAGAAACTACTAAATAATCAGCATGCAGAAGCATGATTTACTTCTCTACAACGCACACTGAACAGAAAATCTGAGATGAGAAAAAAAGCATTGTTGGCTTTATGCAGAAGATGTTGGTGAAAGATTATGTTGTACCACCTCTCAAGGAAGAAGAGGAATATTGGTTTCTCCCATGCTTTGAAGTGTACCATCCTCACAAGGCAGATCAATAGAGTGGTCTTTGACTCAAGCACTTGATATGAATGTGCTTCCCTCATTGATGTTCTTCTCACTGGGCCCAATCTGAACGACAACCTTATAGGAGTTTTGCTCTGCTTTGAAAAAGAACCAGGTTGCTGTTGAGGTCGACATTCAGCAAATGTTTAGCTGTTTCATCGCTCAAGAAAAAAAAAAAACTTCTTCAGGATGGTATCCCAACAATGATGAACCCATCACAATTTACACTGATTCTGCATTTGAACTGGTTTATCCTGAGTTTGATAAGGAGATCAGAGCTAATGCTGTTACATTTAATACAAGTCTCACTGTTTTGAATGCTATTCAAAGTGGTCTTCTGTTGTACAGGCTATTGCATGATTTAGCTGTGTTGCTCATTAATTTGCTCGATGGCACATCCGTAAAGGGCCTCCCCCCATCAAGGAAAACGCGCATGCAGAAAAAGTCATAATTTGATGTGTTCAACATGAAGTATATTCACATAAGATTGATAACATATTAAAGGGACTCAACATGCTTAAGGATAGCCCCCTCTGCAAATTGAACCCTATAATTGATCACAAGTTACTTTGCGTTGGAGAATGCATAGGGACATTCAATCTGTTCATTTCACTATACTGCTGGTTTAACATCATCACATGCAAGTTCAGCATCTTGCCAATGTTTTCTGGAGTCAATGGAAAGGGAGTACCTTTTGCAATCTTCAAGTTCATGGCAAATGGCAAACTAGCAAAACCAACCTAAAAGTGGGCGACATAGTCCTTTTGAAAGAAAGATGCCTAATGCAACCATTGGCCTATGGGTCTCATTAAAAATACCGAAAAAGTTCGGAAAGCAGAAGTCAGGGTAATTAAGGAGGTATCAGTGCAGCTCTCCTTCAAGCCTATCAATGAACTGGTACTTCTGTTCACAAAAGAGGAGAATTTGTCCTCTAAACCAGTGTTTCTCAACCCTTTAAAATTAGGGACAGTCCTGAGCCACCACATTCTAAAATGGGGTGCTTCTAGACTGTCCATAATTTTAAAATGGCACCCCATTTTAAAATGTGAAAACCTATCTAATAGTTTTATATAATGCAGCAACATCCACACATGGAGGACACCCAACATTAGAGGTGATTTAGTCTTCCAGAGCAAATACACTTTTGCATGCTGGTACTGACTAGTATTCCAGTGTTTCTCTTTCCCCTCAGTTTTTCTCCATCACTGAGCTAATGTGACCCCGGTGCTGATGGAGAGGGGCAGGGGAGGGTCAAACTAGGATGCTGTACAGATAGCTGATATCCTCCTTATCAACTGAAGGCAGCTAGAAGGTCGTAATGGTGCACAACGAAAACCTGTGGCTTTGTGTAACTAGAAGGTAGGCTTATTTCACCAGCTGGCTTGTATACAAGTTTTGGGCAATTTTTAGACATTTTGCCAAAGCACCACTGAAGGAACTTCAAGGCACCCCAGGATGTCTGGGCACCCTGGTTGAGAAAGGCTGCTCTAAACCACTTACTTGATTCAAAGCGAAGTAAGAAGTACTGGTTCAATTCGCTGCCTTGCCCTCTGAAGGTAGCCTCATGGACTGTCTTCTGTGACATATTACAGACACCAGCAGTGACTTTCAAGTTTTACAGTATGTTAATGTTTGCAGCATTATTCTTTTGTTCTCCCCTTTCTTCTCTTTCAGGTATTCATGGAAGAGAGTCTTCACTGAAAGAATATGTAAACCAAACATTAAATAATCCTGATATGTGCCTGCTGTACCATGTACTTGTGTGAAAAAGTATACTCTTTTCTTTGTATTGCTTCCTTTGTGTAAAATCCATGGTATTCCTGCCAGTCCCTCTGCTTTTCTATTAAACACTGACTACACTAGGCAGAAGAGCACAGCATAGTCTGTTCTCTAGCTGTTTTCCGGGAACTCAATATGCTCTCTCCTCCAATGATCATACTTCTGCTGACACCCCCCCCCCCTCCCTCCACAGCCTTTCACTGTGAAGATTAGTTTGCTGCTGTTTTTCTTCCCTGAGCTCCTTATGCAGATGAGAACAGTGGGTATATAATCACTTAAAAAAGGGGCATATAATGTTCTTTATATCTATACACAAATGTTTTGGCTTTCATTAAATGGAATGGGTCGTTTTGCAAGGTGAGGGTTTACAATCACTTTTAATGTATGGACTTGATTCCCAGCTGTTTAATATTTAAAATCATAGATTTCGACAGGGAGCATCATGTTACACATGCATTGTTGGTTGTTTTTAAATAATTGTCCTTTTGTCACTGTGTAGCTAAGGGATGCTCTGTGGAGTCTTATAGTCCTATTTAGACTATATTCATCACTTGTGCTGTTTTCTGCTTGAGCTAGGCACACTATTATTTTCAAACCTGTCTCATCTTTACACGTATTGGATTATAACTTTCTATGATCTGCTAGATAACAATTGTATTGGTTCTGCCAAGCTACTGATACTGTAAGTGTTTTCAGTGCTTAGAATGTGAAAGCAGAACAGGGAAGTAAAGCTGTATATGTAGGCCCTACCTGGTGGATGTGGGTTTTGAGCCCCGAGTGCCGTCAGACCATGCCTCCTACTGGGTGACTCTGCATTTGTCTGCTTTGCCCGCTGCACACACTTGGAGGCCAAACCCTTTCTGGTTTTCTGCTCTCCTGGGTTTGGTGGTTGTACAACGTAAATGGGATTTCTTTTTCCAGGCTAATAAAGGCTGGGCCTCCTGCAGAACGGTGTGGGAGACCTTTAAACTGTATGCCTGCATGGAAGTATCGACTCGCATCTCTCGATACAAGGCCTCTTCTATGATGGTAGTGCAACAGGCACAGGATTACTTGCAATTCCTGGAGAGTACCTTTCAAACCGACCACAATGTCACGCTAGTGAAAACACAGGTTAGGCTTGTAAACCATTTACACTTTGAAAATGCTAAACAATTTAATTTTTTTAGTAAACAGGTATACGAACATTGGGGAATGAGCAGGCAGACTACTAGCTTATCTAGCTCACCTTGACCATAGTTGTAGTGTCCCTGTAGAACTCAGCCGGGCTATGGTTAACCGACCCCGAGAGGGTCACCCAAGATATTTCTATGCAGAGCTATATTCCTCCACTATTCACCACATCCACATTGACCTTAAAGAGCTTCTTCAAGAAGTGGCATTTCCCTCCTTGTCTCCTTTTGCAGGTTGCTGTGTAGGAGGCACACATCTTGATGAATGATGTTGAGGAAGCTATAGCTCACCATTCCCTCTAAAGCACCAGAGTTGGATGCTCTCACTTTGGAATTCTATACCCAATATAAGGAAGTCCTTATTCCCAAAATGCAGGAAGAATTTACATATATTTTTTTAATCCAAATCTTTCCTTGCTTCCATGGGAAAAGCACTTTTAGTCCTCATTCCCAAACCTGGGAAGGATCCCCTATTCCCTGAATCTTACCATCCCTTTTACAATTAGATGTTAAGATATTGGCCAAATATTAGCATTACGTGTGAACAAAGTGATCCTCAGCCTAATTCACCCCGATTAGGTTGGATTCATGCCCAATAAAAAAGGCCTTTAATTTGAGATGGCTATTTATGAATCTACAGACCCCCCCCCCCCCCCCCCCATGATGTGGTTGGTTCACGTGTAGTGGTGGCCTTAGATGCCCCGCTAAGGCATTAGATGTTGTACAATGGAACTGTGGGAATGTTTATGCAGATACAGGTTTGAGCTGAACTTTATTAAGTGGCTACAACTACTATATCAGTCACTTGTTGCACATATGATGGTTAATGATAGGGTTTCCCTTATCCAGAGGCACTGGACAAGGATGTCCTCTGTCCCCATTGCTCTATGTCCTGGTGGTAGAGTCTTTAGCCATTGCAATTAGAACTGACACAAGCATCAGAGGACTATGTGCTGGCCCACTGGTTGAAACTATCAGCCTCTATGCAAATTACATGCTGTTATATCTGAAGGATGTGAGTCCCTCATTGAAGGCTGTGCTACACCTTATAGAGCACTTTGGGGAGCATTAAAGGTTGAAAATCAATTGGGACAATCCCAAACTCTCCCTATAGATCATGGTGCCCGACAGCAGAACAGGCCTCTTTAATCATATAAAATATCTTGGGGTGCTGGTTTCTCACTCACTGGAGAACTACCTTAGATTCAACTTTGAACCCTTGTATCCTCTTTTAAAATTTAAAACACAGGTATGGTCCTGTCTCCCTCTCAGGGTCATGGGAGTCAATTTAGTGGAAATTATTTTATGGCCCAAAATCCTTTATCTCCTTTGGCATGCCACACTGTGTACATTTAAAGCCATGGAATCTATCCTGAATTCTTTCATCTGGGGCCATTCCCAGCACAAACTGTTGTGGAAGATGCTTAAAACTCCATGAACCTAGGCGCTACATCCCTCCTGGACATTAACTTATACTTCTACTATTTAGATAAGGGTACAAGGATTGTTTTACATCACTTGCATGTTCTACTGTACCCCTGCTGGTTATTAACCCCTTTCAGGTGCTTTTGCAAGCCCCACAAGATCATTCAACCCTGGGAGGCCGTAGGAGCTTGGTATATCACTATAACAAAATTTGGAATCTAGCTATGTCTAAATTGAATAAACTCTATACCTTTCTATGCTAACATGCCTCTTTGGGATAACCCTGGTCTGCAGGAGTTGCTTACAATCCCAGATCAAAACCTTTGGCTACGCAAGAGGGTTTTATATATATTTCACAGGCGTACACAAATAATGGTATCCAAATCTTTTCAAGACCTCAAGGCTGAATTTGAACTCCCCAGTTTTATGTTCTTTTGCTTCCTTCAGCTCTGTCATGCTCTGCACGTGCAATTCAAAGATTCTATCCTGAGTCTGGAAACTTCATACATAGTAGATGTACTCCAAGGCTCTAAGTCTAAGAAATGTATCTCTGCATTTTACAATTGTCTTTTATTGCCAGTGGCTACTAGTTTAGCCTATCAAGTAAAGAGCCAGTGGGTGTCGGACTTGGGGGAGCTAGAGGACGCAGAGTGGGACGCAGTGTTGGAATCCTGCAAGTTAGTTTCCCTGAAGTTGTCTGACCGCTTAACTCTATGTATATATATTACATAGGTCCTATTTTAACTCCTGTCCAATTGGCTAGATATAAACCATATTACAGGCCATTATGCCCTACGTGTGGTGAAACATCTGGCACCTTATACCACTTGCTATGGTTGTGGCTTGGGTGTGGCTTTGAGCCTTGCTGCCAACCATACAGGAGTGGATTGCTGCAGTAAACCGTACACTGCCATACAATAAATTTATATATACACATAGGCGCTGCCCAACTAAATGACATAAAATATGGGATAGATGGTTAGATCGATCCCTTACAAGCACAGAGGAGGAGCAGCTTAATATGTAATCCTTGCTGAATTACTTTCCCTGAGATGTGATGTCTATGTTACCTCATTTACCTTTACCATCTCTTGAAGCCTTTGTTTTGTAATGGCTAAACTCATGATAAAGTTTTAGCTTCTGTAGAGCTTTTGTACGTATCTCCAGCCACTCTAATGTGCCTCTTATTGTTAAGCTGTCACAATTGAGTATGTCTCCATTCTTTAGACATTGTGCTGGGATAGCTTCTTTAGGATTGTCTCTGTCGTAATGTTGTATGTATCCATACCTTTTTTGTAGCCATTGTACATTGCTAATCTTTTTTTTCTTCTAAATAAAAAAGTTTGGTTTGATAAAAAAAAGTTGTGCTGTATATGTAGAGATGACTGCCTAGTAAAAAATCCATCCTGGGGTTTGATTGAGTGTAAAATAAACAGAAACACTTAGCCCTATGTCCCACTAAATTAAAAAAAAAAGCACATACGCCACTTTTCTCATCCAGGTTAACTAACGCCCAATGTAATTCATCCAACTTCGTCTGATCCCAGGGCATCATGGACATGCCACCTAGGGTTGTGTAATAAGGTCAAGGCTCACAGGAGAATGGTGTTCACATCACTATGCTGGGTTTAACTACAGTTGGCTCCATGTCAATCATTTCTCTCACTTCCCTCTTCTTACTTATGAAATCAATTAGAGCAAGACTGCATAAAGACTGGTTGCTGTTTATATATAATAGAATTTCTAGTACAAAATGATCACCGATAGAGTTCCCTGCAGGGAAGCACTTTGCCTGTATAATAAAGCAAACCTATAATGAACATGAAGTAAGGCTATGTAGTCATTAAAAACCATTCAATGTATTTTTATATGTAATTATATATATATATATATATATACATACAGTTGTGTTCAAAATAATAGCAGTGTGTTGAAAAAAGTGAATAAAGCTCAAAATCCTTCTAATAGCTTTTATTTTCATACACACAAATGCATTGGGAACACTAAATATTCTATTCCAAATCAAATCATGAAGAAAAATAGATCAAATTTGTGTTGTTCCTCTAAAAATAATTGAAGAAAAGTGCAAATCAGACTGTTCAAAAAAATAGCAGTGTTTTGTATTCTTCTTTACAAACTCAAACATTCACTATATAAACTGAAAAATGTTTGAAGATTTTGCTTTCCTTTGAATCACTTAATATTTAGTTGTATAAGCACTGTTTCTGAGAACTGCTGTACATCTACATTGCATGGAGTCAACCAACTTCTGGCACCTGTGAACAGGTATTCCAGCCCAGGATGATGGGACTACATTCCACAGTTCTTCTCTATTACTTGGTTTTGCCTCAGAAACTGCATTTTTGATGTCACCCCACAAGTTTTCTATTGGATTAAGATCTGGGGATTGGGCTGGCCATTCCATAACGTCAATCTTGTTGGTCTGGAACCAAGATGTTGCACGTTTACTGGTGTGTTTGGGGTCGTTGTCTTGTTGGAACACCCATTTCAAGGGCGTTTCCTATTCAGCATAAGGCAGCATGACCTCTTCAAGTATTCTGATGTATTCAAACTGATCCATGATCCCTGGTATGCGATAAATAGGCCCAACACCGTAGTATGAGAAACATCCCCATATCATGATGCTTGCGCAACCATGCTTCACTATCTTCACAGTGTACTGTGGCTTGAATTCAGTGTTTGGGGGTCGTCTGACAAACTGTCTCCGGCCACTAGACCCAAAAAGAACAATCTTACTTTCATCAGTCCACAAAATGTTGCGCCATTTCTCTTTAGGCCAGTCAATGTGCTCTTTGGCAAATTGTAACCTCTTCAGCACATGTCTTTTTTTCAACAGTGGGACTTTGCGGGGGCTTCTTGCAGATAGCTTGGCTTCACATAGGTGTCTTCTAATTGTAACAGTACTCACAAGTAACTTTACACCTTCTTTGATCTTCCTGGAGCTGATTGTTGGCTGAGTCCTTGCCATTTTGGCTATTCTTCTATCCATTCGAATTGTAGTTTTTCGCTTTCTTCCATGTCTTGCAGGTTTTGGTTGCCATTTTAAAGCATTTACGATCATTCTAGCTGAGCAGCCTATCATTTTCTGCACTTCTTTATATGTTTTCCCCTCTCCAATCAACTTTTTAATCAAGGTATGCTGTTCTTCTGAACAATGTCTGGAACGACCCATTTTCCTCAGAATTTCAGAGAGAAATCCACTGTAACCAGCATTTACAACATTTGCTGCCTTCCTTCCTTAAATAAGGACAATAATTGCCACCTGTTTTTCAAAGAATGAATGACCTCACTAATAGAACTCCACACTGCTATTATTTTGAACATGCCCCCTTCAATTAGTGATTCAATTACACAGAATTGGCAGCATGCATGTCATGACTGTTGGGTCTGTTGGATTTCTATTACTCTACTACACCTGCTAGTAAATTATTTGCCATGTAGAAATATCATTTCTACCAAAAACAGTGATTGATCAGGTTAGTGATGTCTGACTGCTATTATTTTGAACACAACTGTGTGTGTGTGTGTGTATATGTATATATATATATGTATGTATGTGTGTGTATATATATATATATATATATATATATATATATATATATATATATATATGAATCCTTTTTGAGATCCGCATCCTGTGGTCTTTTGCACAGCAGAACTGGAAGATGGGTCATCACTACTAGAGCTCTATTAGATGCAAGTTGATTTTAAGCACAGTAGCTCTTGCTCAATGCACATGAGATTTGTTACCTTGTTGAACAGATATTCCCTGAGAATACATTATGGCAGGGTTTGGAAACACTCCAGTAAAATAGTACTGAAGTACACAATACTGTTATAATACAGGAATTGCTCTGACTGCACTTATTCTACCTTGCATTTACAAGGAAAATTATTGGCAACAATTATATTCTTCAGCAGAATAGTATATTTACATAGTAACATAAATTTTAATCACATTAAAACAACTACATAAACTTAAAATAGGATTGTAAATTGATCTTAATATCGGGTAACCAATATAGATAGACAATAGCAGGTGCTGCAAGTTAACAAGGAACAGCACAGATCTGATAAGGGTGAGGCTGTAGGGTAAGTTTGTAGATGTATTTTGTGTTGACTTCGGTTACACCTTCTGGGAGGTGAAATCTGAATGATCGCATGAGAGTGGTGAAGAAGATAAATAGCTCATAGCGGGCAAGCTGCTCCCCAAGACATATCCGGGCACCTATAAGTAGGGAAAAAGTATGTATATCAGACAAAACCTTAAAAGACAATTGGCATCTCTTAGTTATCACTTAATACCCATGAGCATAGGATGAGAGTTGGCTGATCTAGCCAGTTTCAACTGGGTAACAAGCATATGTTAATATGGAGCTCCCGACCTTGTTTGGTCAGGGAAACATCCATCAGGCAGAATCAGGCAACCATTTCCTCCTCGCATGAATGGCTCGCATGACTAGGAATGCTCTACTGAGCATGGACTCTCTTACTGATCCCACTATCTAAATTGTTGTGAATGTTGTTCTGACCACTCTATCAGGTTTACAGCCAGCCTATTTGGAAAAGTAATATTATCTAAAAAGGTAAACCTACAGGTATGTACTTAAAAGGTCATCCGCATATATTCTTTATTACATTATGTCCACTTGGAATGCCAGTGGCTATTGAAAAATATTCTTATCAGTAGATGGCATTAAAAGTTAAAATGGACAATAAGGTGTCATTTCAGTTGTTAATTTTCAATGCAAAACATGCCAGATAGAAAAACACTTCAATATTAATAAATTAGCAGATCAACCTACCACTTGATCATATTTAAACTTAGTATAATACCTATTCACTGATACTATCTAATAGTTTGAACCTAATCAGTTAAAATGTTAACTTAATACATATGCCTACAACAGTTTTTCCAGTTTTAAAGTAGAATTCCACTTTTACTTTAGTTTGTCTGGGCCAAGCTAGCCCAAATTAATAATTTTCTTTACTTATGCATGATTGTGTCGAGGTGCCCTGTCCATACAATTTAATTTTTCAGTGGACACCACCCCTAATTGCAATGAACATTGAAGAATCCTTTTACTGCCCACAAAGGACAGAAATAGGTGAGTGTAACTTTATATGTGCCATTGAGAAATCACACAAATAAAATAAATGTTTTAATCCTAATTTAAAATACATAAAAGCAATAAGCAGCTTATTAAAGGATCTTATGTATATAACCAATGTGTGGTATCTGGTGTCTAGGATTGGCGCGTTTCGCGAGGAGCTCTTTTCCCTCGGGATCCACGCCGGTTATATATACAGTAAGTCAATTGTTCTCTATACATAGCATGTATTAATATGAGAACATACAGAGATCCAAAATAAGAAAAAAAAAATCCTCAAGTGCCTTAGAATGCAGCCACTCTTTAATAGTTGAATTTCACATTTGATATGTACAGTATGCCCATGCATAAAATGTACGTGGGAGTCTCCTATATGTATCCAAGCATGCTGTTAGGACTACTTTTAATTAAACAGGCATATCTTCAGTCTCTCTAGAGATCTCTCTCAGAGCAAGTCATGTATTCATTGATAAAAATTTGTGTCATTGATGCATTCAGGCCAACTCCATTTAGTTGCGGCAGAAGAAGTAATCCATACTGCTGCTTTAACACAGCACTGCTTACTGTATGTAGCTACTGCTAGTATATTATGAAGACACACGGTGGCTGTATAGCTATGTAAAAGAAATAGTTCCTATGGGCAAGCTTGGCCCAAACAAACAGTTTCAAGTCATATTAATGCTGAAATTCTTCCTTAACAATGCATGAAAAAGCTAGATAAAATGAGGGGAAGAGAAAAAAGTTCTAATATTCTTTTTTTTATGATAAATACACATACTTATTAATTTCACATTAAATAAGAGCATGCACAATGTTTTGTAATACACGGAGGGGTTAAGGCATTTGTGACCAGAAATGACAATAGCGACAAAGCAACATGGTAATCTCTGATGTCTTTCAGGCTGTACATGAACAAGAAATCAGACAATATGAAAAATGTAAGTATGGAATACCCAAAGTAAATAGCACAGTCATGTACACCCTTGTGTGATTCAGTTCCCATTGCTGTCACACAAATAATGTACTATAGCAATACGGTGTCAGCCAAAGAGAGCAAGCTAGCTGAGGTGGGTAGAGAGCATCCTCAGCCTCTTAAAGCCTGAGACAATTATGTCAGATATAACTTTATTACAAGCCTGTACTATGCCATTTATGTTAAATAAAAAAAAACACAAAACAAAAAAAATAGAAAAGGTAGGGAAGTGAAAAAAAAAAGAAAAAGATAGTGAGAAGATTGCAGATCCCTCCACTTTCTGATCCAGGTGCTCAGCTCAAATATCCTAGCAAGCTAGGTCTAGGTATGGAAACCCATGCTAAAGCAGGCCCTCCCTATAATGGCATAATCCCCAAACTTTATTTTATTGCTCAGGAATATCATGTAATTGTGCCACAAGGTTCTCTATCAGCTTAACATCACTAATTCTAGTACGTAGTGTTAGAAGGGATGGAGTATCTCTTTTTCCATCTGGATGGCTCCAGACATTTGGCTGCACTGAGCAGGGGCGGACTGATCGGGCACTGATCGAGGGCCCGAGGTCAGTAGGGGGCCGCATGAGATGCCCCTGGTACCTTTTTCATAGGCTTTTTTGAGTTTGGCAAGGACACAGGGGCCCCATGATCCCCTATTGCCCGGGGGCCCCATGAGTTGTCAGTCCGCCCCTGGCACTGAGTATGTGTGGTAGTAGGTTCTTGGCATTTTTGGAGAAGGCCCGTGGAAGCAAATCCATCAGGAACATTTTAGGAGTAAAGGGAATACGTTAAACGAGGATGCAGTGAATAAGAGCATAGATTGATTCTCAGTAAGTTTTTCTCTTTTACATCTATAACAGTGATCACTGACTGTGGGGAGGATAGAATGGAGAATCTCTAGAGTTTGGTACTAGTGAAAGGGTATCTTATATGGGTTTTCTTTATAGAGTGTACAAAGCAAACTTTCTGACACCTGGGACCAAATTACTTGCCACCTCTCTAGGGACATCTCCTCCTAGAATTTATTATTATTATACAGAATTTGCTCCCCTTTATACATGTAATAATGTTTCTCTGTGATTTGCAAAGAGAGTGTATTCACTATTTTGTTGATGTCAGATACTGATCCCTTTTGCAAAAGGCCTATGAGGACGGTTCTTTCAAATGATGCTAATTTGAAGAATTACAAGGAGGATGTGGATTGGGCATAAATATCCATACAATGAATTATTTGGTAAATTAAATTTATTGTGGAGTTCTGCAAAGGAGAGTAGCTTCCTAGTCCTAACATCTACTATGTGCCCAAATTTTAAAAAAAAATCTTCGACATCCAGGGAGAGGTCATAGATAAGGTCAGGCTGTTCAGTATTTTAAGACTGAACAGAATAGCTGTCAATAAGGACGCCTCTGAAATCAGAGGCTTATGGTTTTCCAGAAATGACAGAGGAAAGACATAGTGTGGAAAAGCCTATGTGGTTCTACAGTTGAATTTCTATTCTGCAGCAGGGAATTAGGGTGTATAGGCACCATCCATAGCTTTTCTACGTCACTCCATTGATTAAAGGCATATAGGATAGACCATAAAAGTACAGCTCGCAAGTGGGGTACTTGGCAATATTTGATCAAATTTGAAAATGCCAGGCCATCTTCATTCTGAGAGGCAAACAGAACTGACTTAAGCCTAGTACACACGATCAGAAAATCGTATGAAAAACTTCACTTTAGAAGGGGCAAGCTCGGAAATGTTTCTCATATGTTACCAGATCATTTTTTGTCTAATAAGTACAGTTTTTGTCCGAAAATATAATACAGATACAATACAATACATAACATGACTTTCAAATTTTTATTCTGTTGTACAAGAATATGTTCGAAACTATAGTAACCTCTTCACTTTTGATATGAGACTAGCATACAAAATAAAAAAAGGACAAACATTTGTCCGATATTCTCACCATGTGTACAGGGCTTTAGAGACTCAAATGGGGTTTATTTAATAAAGGCAAACAGACTGTGCACTTTTCAAGTGCAGTTGCATTACTTTTCCTTAGAGCTTTGTGTATGTGGTAAAGGTTTGCTGATTTCCATCATCCAATCATGCGAAAGTAAAAATGCTCTTTTCGATGTACCTGACTGGATATTCTTTACAGAGTGAAGCTTCACCACATCACTAAGTTCTGGGGAAAACGAGTGCAACTGCACTTGCAAGTGCACAGTCTATTGTATTTGCCTTTAGTAAATCAACCGTTACGTATTTAGTAGTCCCAGGTGTAGTTCAGTGGTAGTATCTCAAGGAGGAGCTTTGGGAGGATATTCATATTAATAGCAGCTATGCAACCAAAGAAGGGAAATCAATGCTTCTGTTCTAATATCACGAAAGAGAGGAATAAAGTTTTCCCTGTATAATGTGTTATATATGGGGGTAATTTTTTCTGCCAGATATTTTATTGTGGATGTCTGCCATGTATACGAGAAGCAGCTGGTGAAGTTCTGGATCATGAGAATTGTTTTATATCATGACAGGAATCTATAATTATCCAGGGCCTTTGCGAGTTAGGAAGACACAAGTTGGAATTAGGGTGGGAAGTTTGTAAAAAGCAATATTTTAAAGGATAAGTTCACCTTTAAAAAAAAAAATACACATTTTATGCAAGTAAAAAAAGGTGCATTTACTATTTTTTTTTATTAGGAGCCTGGAAAGCATTGCATTCGCTATCAACAAATCGGTCAGACACCTGTAGGCTATCAGTGTAGCTGTCTGCCCATACCTCCAATAAGGTCAGACAGTTACTCTATTAGAGCTATTATTTCCACAATAACACTAATAATCATAATGATAATTATTGCCAGTCTTTCCTCATAAGTTGACAATTTAGTAAAGGAAGTGCAATGGACTACAAGAGCGTTGACTAGAGCCCTTGCAGTTAATTGATAACTATAAGCTGTCAGCCACAAAGGTTGACGGTACTTGTAGGGATCCACTCACAGAACAGTGAGTGGATCCCTACAACTGAAATGTAAATGAATGACCTGCACGGCTGTGCTCTTTTAAAATTGTGACAGTGGCTGCAGGAACAGGAATATGTTACATGTTCCTCCATAAAAACAGGTGGAACATGTGACATGTTCCCAAAGGTGAACTTATCCTTTAAATTATCCATTCTTTATTGATTGAAATGTCATGTATATTTGGATCTTTCCATTAACTAGGAAAAAAGGTTGAAAAGTGGCCTAGGGAGTTTTGATCTTGGTGGAGGGATGGGCATAAAGTGCTTTGGTGGCTTGAAGGAAAGGGCCTTTATGGCCAATATGTTCAAAGGTGGCAAAGAGGCTAATTCAGCCTGTCAAAAGCCTTTTCGGCATCGAGACTCAAAAGTAATGTGTCCTGTATTTCCCTATTCACTACATCTATTAAATCTATGACTCGCCTGCTCATCGAAATGGTATAAAGACTACTTGATCTTTATGTAATAAAGGATAAATTCCCCTTTTATAAAAAAATAAATAAATAATAATAAATGCACATCTTTTGTGCAGGTAAAAATTAGCAGTTTTTATTTTTTTACAATGCAGTCTGTAAAGCATTGCACCCGCGGTCAGCAGATCGCTGCTAATGCTTTACCATGTGCTGTGGTGCGCTACATGGGAAAACATGGTGCATGTCCAAATTTTTTGTCTGGCTTGGTGCATTATATGCAACATTAAGTGCATGTATTAATGTAACACACTGGAATGGTTAAGTGTGAATCCAGCCTTACATGTCTTGTCCTCCCCCTCCCCATATAACTGGATATTGAAAGAAGAAGCTCTGTGCTCTTTCA
This sequence comes from Staurois parvus, assembly GCF_062004578.1. Taxonomy (NCBI): domain Eukaryota; kingdom Metazoa; phylum Chordata; class Amphibia; order Anura; family Ranidae; genus Staurois; species Staurois parvus. The sequence continues at coordinate 1,774,756 of NW_028318392.1, forward strand.
ACTGCAGCACATATCATTGGCTTCTTGTGCTGCTTTTTATTCTTCCAGTCAGAGCTGTACTGGAGGCTGAAAGAGGCTCATACCAGGCCAAATTCAGGAAATTATACTGCTTGCATTTAAAAATACATTTAATGATGTAATAATGAATTCAGAGCTACGTTATTTGGTTGTTTTATTTCTGCAAGAATATCAGCTTCAACAGAGCTATGAAATGCCTCTATTAAAGTGGAACTAAAGTCACCATACTTGCCTCCTCTTCAACAGTCTGAAGTCTGCAGGGCGGTTCTTTATTGGTGCTGGCATCTTCTCCCTGCTCCTTCTGAGTGACATAACTCGTGGACATACAATTCCTCTTCTGTAATAAAATACGATTACCTCTCTGTTCGTAATTTTTTGTGGCATGAGTCAGTCATCCCAGTACACAGGGACAATGAACTGCGCATGCACAGCTGAATTTAAATGCCATAGAAGACTGTGAGCAGGCAGGTAAATGTAAAATAGTAGAAGAGGTATTGATTGTTTCTTTTGTGATAAATAACCTGCCTGTTCGTACATTTTTTCATGCTGTTTTCAGGTTGGCTTTCAATTATAATTAACTTAATACTATGCAAATGTTTATTAAAAACAAGACTTTTGTACAATGTTGATGCTAGGCAACTGAAGTGCTACATAATAGTCAATTAAATCAGTAAGCTGTAATTACCTCCAGAAAAGGGTAAAAAAGCTTCATTTGTTAAAAAATTCCCATCTTTATCCAAAAAATTATTTGGATTAAATTGATCAGGTGTCTTCCAGTACTGGGGATCAAAAAGCACAGAGTCCAAATTGGCCAGCACCATTGTATCCTGACATAAGAAAAGATGAAAGAGCTATTTAGCATTAAGTACTGGATGTATAATGTATATTAACATATGCAAAAAAGGGCAATTCAGGTGTTAAGGACTTGAATGAAGGGTCTTTTGTGAAACTTCAGTGAGGTTAAGAAATAAGTAAACAGTAAACACAAATGTAAGGACTCATTGCACCTTTAACCACTGCCCCTACACAATGTAAGCCAGCATATTAGAGTGCAGACTGGTGTGAACAAGTACTAAATGATGAATACGTGAAATCACAGAACAAATATGTACTTGCCTTTTTCAAAAAGTAATTATAGAGATCAACTTCTTTTACACATGTCCGTGGAATGCCTACAGCTGAAATGTTGGCATAACGCTGGATTTCATGGATTACAGCATTGGTGTATGGAAGTCTTTTCCGGTCTTCATAGCAGACTAGTTTGGATCCATCAAGAACAGTATCCAGTTCCTCATGTACTTTTTCTGTAACAGATGACAGAGAGCTATGAAAATGTGTTTTGACTACCAGTGATCAGCCTGTTCTGTTAGCACTGATATGCAGATATGAGCTATTCAAGCATAGCAATGCAGGGAAGCTGCTGTTGCAGATCTTACCTGTTCTGGCAGGCAGTTCACGTCCTGCCCACACAAGCAGTGGCAGTAGTAAGATGCTCCCACTTTGGGGGTTCTTTCTTAACCCTTGCAAAGCACCAAAAGAGCACCAGAAACTGTGGAAGGGGGGGGGAGAGATGTCATTCAGATTGTAGATTTAGCCCAGGGATAGCCTGCCAGAACAGGCAAGATCTGTGACAGCAGATTCCCTGAGCTGCTCTGCTTGAGGAGACCATATCTGTAAATACCTTATTGGCCCCCTATACTGTGTCCTCCTGTACTTTGCCCTCCTGCCCCCCTGTACTGTGCCCTCCGTCTCCCTGTACTGTGTCCTCCCACCACCCCATAATGTTTCCTCCTACCCCCTCTGTACTGTGTCCTCTCACCCCCTTGTACTATACCCTCCTGCCCCCTATACTGTACTCTCTGGCCACCTGTAATGTGCCCTCCTGCCTCAATAATATTGTACCCTCCTTCCCCTCGTGCCATGCCCTCCTGCACTGTGCAGTCCTGTCTCTTTGTACTGTGCTCACCTGCCCCTATACTGTGTCCCCCTGTATTGTGCTCTCCTGCCCCCTGTACTGTGTCCTCCTTTCCCCCTGTACCATGCTCTCCTGCCCCCCCCCCCCATACTGTGCACTTCTTCCTCTTGTACTATACCCTTCTGCCCCTCCATACTGTGCTCTCCTGACCCCCGTTTTGTGCCCTGCTACCCCCCTGTACTGTGCCCTCCTGATCCCAGTATTGTGCTCTCCTAATCCCCCCTGTATTGTACCCTTCTGCCTCCTCCTGTACTGTGCCCTTTATGTTGATAAGTCCTTGATTTATGGCATGTTTTCTCATTATTTGTAATCAATTCTATTGAAAGTACTAATAAATATTTGTTTAATTTTATCAACTATTTAAACTTACATAGAGAGTAGTAAACTGAGGCAGGCTGGTAAGGGCTCCGGTGCATTACTTTGCCCAGGGCCCATGATGCTGAGAAGACAGCCCTGCCAGCAACTCCAGAGAATCAAACTTAAAATGGAGACAAATAATGTGTAATTCTATTCAGTTACTGTTATGATTCACATACCCCTCCGCATTACATAAGCAGGAAGATGACTCCACAACTTCCTAGTTTATTTTTACAGCTTCCTGTGTTTCTTGCATGCTCAGTTGGGAAGCTCCAAAGCTGAGCCAATAAAGAGAGGTATCATCAGCCTGGCTGTGAAGTATAGTAGCGGTGTGGGGATCAAAAGACTGACTGAACAAATTTCAAATCATATGGCTGATACCAGCTTCATCATATTATTATGTACCTGATGAAGACTGGAATGTTGGGGAGGCCTCTTTGCTGGGCAGCACCTCCTGCCCAACACTCCTGAAGGTGGAGACAGAGAGTGTAAGGGCAAACAGTGGCACAAGTGCCGGAGTAGATGGCTGGCGGTGTCTACACTGTAGATGGGTAGAGCTGGTAGTTGCAGTCCTTGGAATGGGACTCAGGAGCAGCTTGGCACCAGAGCAGAAGACAGAAGTAGGACTAGGAGACGGGCAGCATTCAGCAGTCAAAAACGACCAGGCAGTGAGGGACCGAATCAGCAGGCAGGGCAAGTCCAGAAGGCAGGCCAAGGTCAGTAACAGCTGGACAAAGCAGTACAGAAACAGCAGGCAAAGGCAAGTCCAGTAAACAGGCCAACGTTTAGGCAGGAGCAGAAGCAAAGTCCAAAGGCAAGCTGGGTCATACACAGATAAGCAGGTACAGCTGATCAGGTCAAAGGAACAAGCTGAAGACCATTCAGCAACTGCTCATAATGACACACCAGTTTAAATAGGCCATTGGGCGCCAAGTGTGCATGCGAATTGGAATGTGGGCGTGACCATTAGCATGTGCACATGCGTTCACAAACGTGTGCATGATGAACTGAAATGGTACATCTATTGCTTCTTCTCTGAAAAGTATCAGCATGTGAGCAATGCATAGGAATATGCGCATAAGCTTGTACTGCTTTTCTGGTGCTAGGAATTCGGTTTCCCTTACACATATCTGTAGCTTAGCTGTATTGTTAGCTGTTTGCCTAGAGGTTTGCTTTTTGAATCATATTTCTGTTTAATGAGAATAATGGATATACCAGGGGTCAGCAACCTTTTTCACATAAAGTGTCAGTTTGCAAGCATTAGGCCTCATGCACTCTGGGTATATTTACAGCTGCTCTTTTGGGTGTCAGGCCTTTTTTTTCTACAGCTGGTGAACTCGCCTGCATTTTATTCTATGCGTTCATGTACTTATAGGCATTTATCAGCATTTTTGGCAGGGGCGTTCTCAGACTGAAAAAAAAAACCAGAACAGAATGCTCTAACTCTGAAAACGACAAAACTCGCGTTTTTTAACACATTATCCTACAGATAATGCTACTGGCGTTTTTATAACGTCCAGTGTGCATGAGGCCTTAGACAAACAGTGTGCCAATAAATGATAGTGCGCCATAGACATATAGTTTATTTTTCAGTTTTGCACCCAGCTGCTAATGGTAAGATATATTCATCACTGATACCATGTATGGAACAGTAAACTGAATTTCCACTTTTGGTATGATCCCTATCTCTGTTATTCATTGCTTTGTTGTACTATTTATGGACAATTTGATGTTCATTTCAACACACACTCTTGCTTCTGAATTATCTGTTGTAAGTCGGCTTGAAATGGAATTAACACCCTGCCTCTACCAAGATGTGCCACGGTGTGAAAAAAGTCAATAATAATTTCTCAATAATAAGTTCTCCTATAGGGAGTCATAGACAATACTAATGCATCCCTCCCAACTTTTTGAGATGGGAACGAGGGACGCCTATTAGCAAATATATGTGGGCATAGGTCACACCCCCTGACATGCCTTCTTAAAGGAAGAATTATACAAAAAAGAGATTAATTAAAGTCACATGTGCTTTTTTTTTACTACTACTATTCTGTTATACTGGCTTTTGAAATGTACAAATGCAGCAATTTAGAAATTGAATGAAGCTGAATGTTTAGCACTGTGAAACACTTTTTGAAAGATAAAAAGTGCATTTTATATACAACTATACAGATCAGACCAAAATGAGGGACAAATGTGGAGGAAAGAGGGACAGAGGGACTTTATTCCAAATCACGGACAGTCCCTCAAATTCAGGGACAGTAGGGAGGTATGCTAATGTCTAGTTTTTCACCATTTGCCTGCCTTTTTTTGGCCACAGCTTCTAGAGTTCAGTTTCCCAGTGTGGTGTGAGGAAAAGCAGCAATGCTTTGTGATATAATTAGAATAACAGTAATACCCAGCACTTATCTGAGGACTACCCTATGATTTTGTTTTTACAAAATTCTTGAAAGAAATTGTAAATAGGCCAAATATCAGCTGAGCACCACAGAATAGACAATGGCTAGGAATTTCTTTAGGGTCCTTTCACACGGGGCATTACGTTTTTTTTCTTCAGTTCAGTCAAATTTTTTTCGAAGAAAAAACGGATGAGTTTACATCGGTTTTTTTCATCCTTATACATCCGTTTTTCATCCGTTTACATCCGTTTTTCATCCATTTCGGGGTTTTTTTGCAGAAGAAAAATAAGGTTTTCTTCTGTTAAAAAAAACAGATGTTAACGGATGCGGACATTAACAGATGTAAAAAGATGTTCATCCGTTTACATCCACAAGTCCATAGAAATACATGGGGGTTCGTTTTTCATCCGTAAACGGACAAATGAAAAACGGACATATGGAACGCCCGTGTGAAAGGGCCTTAAAGTAAAGGTTTATCTGCACTGCCCACAACTAAGTACAAGTCATTGATGTGGCTTCATCCTGTCCTACTTACGTTGTATATGAGGATAAGCCACCATGTACAGCAGAGCCCATTGTAGGGTGGTGGCCGTAGTTTCTGTTCCAGAAGGAAAAAGTTCTGTCACTAGTGAAATCAGATTTTTCTCATTAAATGTAGAAGATGCATCTTCTCTGGTCTATAAATTATGGAAAGCAGATGTTAATACAACAAACGCAAAATAAACATGGGGTATATGAGGCTGGTTATATTGTGCAACATATTTATATGGTAATCTAGGCAAAATGGTGTTTGGATTTTGAGTTATGCACAACATTATTGTCCCATCAGACATGTTTTAGCTGTAAATCTGTGATTTTGTCAAATGTGTCATCAATCTTAAATTGATCATTGGGGGTAGACAGAGTGTAAGCTGATCATGCAGTGAAGGGGTTTAGAAGATAAAGCAGGAGCTGGTCATAGTCCATAAAGGAAGGCATAAGAGGCAGAATTAAAGCAGTATTAAATCCATAACCATAAATGTAATATATTGCAGCTTACCAATCATTAGATGTGGTGGCTGACTAATGCCGACCATACATGGTTTGAAATTCAACTGATTTTTCGTCCGAAAATCGGACCTAAGAATTTTCACTCTGTTAGTGGGTTAATGGCACGACCGATTTTCGTGGTTCCTCCCCTTTTTGGTATTCGGGCATGTTGGAAAATTTGTGAAAAACTAAAGATTTTTGACTCAATGATGGTCAAATCATACAAACTTTTTCAGAAAAGAATATGCTCATGAGCCGTGACCTGGAAGAAACAGAAGTTTCACCTGTTATATGGGTTGAACCTTATGACTTGGTTGGCCGATTTTCGAAATCATTGATGGCACCATCGGATTACCGAGCCAATTCGATTTTTGGACGAAAAATTGTTCAGAATTCGACCCATGTATGGTCTGCATTAGTTTTGTTTTTAGGTTTTCTTTCCTCAGCTTGGCCCTGGTGATCCGGCTAGTAACACACATCCTGTTTTTGAGTGCCTTCAGTTTGGATGTACACCCTTGTACAGCAGCATTGTCAGTCTGGGCAGAGGGGAGTGCTAGATGTACTAGCAAATTTAAATACACTAACAAATTGAGGCCATAACTCCAGCTCACACTTATTAAGCAGTCACAGTATTTTTTTTTCCTTTTGGGATACAGGTTTTACATATATAAAAGCCGACCACTGTGACTGCCTCTGTCAGTGTCAAATGTTTTTTCTCAACCCTCTTACAGCTACATTTACTGGACAGCCTGTTTTGTAGCAAAGCAACAGACTGGCTGGATCACCAGGTGAAAATAGGAGAAAGAAAGCCTAAAAAATAAAACTAATGCATGTAAGAATTGGTAAGCTACAATATAATAAATGTTTGCTTTTGAGTTTATTACTCCTGTAAGGTTATCATGGACATGGGAAGGAAGATTGAGGAGGCAGAAAGGAAGTTGTACATTGCTAGTAGTTATGGGCAAAACTGCCCAGGGTTGATATGCCAATGGTTTGGTGAATCATCTTAGAATCCTGGCAAACCTGAACATAGAGGCAAATCCCAATGAAGTCTATGGGTGATGAACCTTGTTGTCGAATTCTGGCCATCTATTGCTAATACTCATGGGCAAAACCACCTGGGTTTGATTCACCAAAAGTTTGATGAATCTTGTTTGAAATTTGGTGAGCCTGAACTTAGAGGCACATCCCATTGTAGTCTATTGGTGAAGAATCTTGTCAAATTCTGGCCATTTTTTACTGCTAATAGATGAAAGAGACATGGGAATCCAGGCATTTTCACAGTACACATGTACTAATAAAAAAAAGTAGCATACAGTGGGGAGATGGCCTTTTCATTTGGCTTTAGGGCCAACATTTAAAAAACATTAATAAGTGTCATTAAAGCAGAGTTCCAGCTGAAAAATAACTAATAAAAGTCAGCAGCTACAAAAACTGTAGCTGCTGAATTTTAAAATACAGACACTTACCTGTTCCTCGGTCCAGCGGTGTCTTCACCACAGCTGGTTTCATCGGCCGTCTTCAGTGTGGGCACCCGGCTGTGACAGCTTGCGGCTTCACAGCCAGGTGCCCACTGCACATGTGCGAGAAGTGCTGCGCTTTGTGAATGGCCCCGTAGTCTTCTGGCCACCATGTGCAGCTAAGCACAACTTCCAGCCACTATGTGACCTATTTTAATTCTTTATACTCCTGACGAAGCTCTGTTTTCTGGAGCAAAACATGTAGAGTTTCTTTTTTTCTTTGGGCCTTTCTTTGAGAGCACTTTTTGAATGCACATGGTATTCACTCCTCACCCCCCTTTTTTGGAGTGGTCTGTACTGCGTTTTACAGTGCATCATTTGCATACCTCAAGACAGTAAGGTATTTTTGATGGATATGGTGACGTATGGGGCTTGTCCATGAGAGGCTGACATTTAAGCCCATGGATGAGTGTACCATATTACATATCTGTAGCAAGATAGATTATACTATCTAATTAGTTTTTTCCATCGGGTAACTCCATTTCCTTAACAGAGATTATATATTCGAGCTGATAGGCTTATGATCAAACTACAGTGTCTCTTTTTATGCTGTCACTTCATCTAAAACGGTATGGTATTTGATTTGGTCTGGTGTTAACCATTTGGATGTAAGGTAAATAATTGCAATGGTATCCAGTCATATTGTTGTGTGCAGTACATTGCACTCCAACAGGCATTAATTACAGCTGAGCATACATTTTTTATATATTTGAATAAAGGTTATATATTTTAGATTCATCAATTGGCCAGATGGTGTGTAGGGAAACGCACCCTCGTCCAGTATAGATTTGTTATTTGCCAAAGATGATGATTTACAATTAGGGCTTAGTTCAATAGTGGTAGTTGCAATTTTTTTCTGTCACACAATATCACTGCAAACTTCAGTACCCTATATTTTTCATAGGCAACGCTTTAAAGCTGTATGTGGCATCAGTACAATTTCCACTGACAGTCTCATCCAAGTGCTACCTGTGAACAGAGCCTCCGACCAACCCCAGATGCAGACATTGTGCTCCCAGGGTCAGCATTTCTACGAAGTTCTGGCCGCACCCAAACTTGCAGCAGCTAATCAGACAAGTCAGTGAGCGGCCATAGCACAGAATGATGCCGTGTCCAGAGGCGGCTTTTTACCACATCTGAACACAGCAAACTGTCCACAGTTACAATGTGTGCCTGTGTGTATGTAGCTGTAAGTATCACCATACATGGTACAATCTGTCCATACAATCTTTGTACAATCAACTTTGGATTTACCAATATTATGTAATAGGAAGACCTACCTAAATTATCCGATCAATTTATATTCACTCAGGTAGGCCTGTACACTACATAATTGTTGGTAGAACTAAAGAAGATTGTACAGCCAGATTGTGTGGGCCATGAAAGAAAAAATATAGAAGTGGCCCCATGGGATTGTCACCCCTATCACCCATATCACCCATTTGTTTTTTTATATAAATTTCACTCCTAATAGAGGGCTATGATGATTGTTAATTCCATGTCTCTCTGTGGCTGCTTTGCTGGTTCTTTCTACTTTGTGTTTCAGGTAATAAGCTGCCTGCTGTTGCTAGGAAGATTTACCTCAGCAGCTGAGCACTGGATTGGTGACAAATCTTTAGGTGGAAACATCTAGCCAATAAGTGTAACCTTTCACTTATATCCTCTCCTGCAACTGGGCGGAGTCAACATTTACCTCAGGTCTGTCAGCTGGACTCACCTCTGGATTCTCCTCATCCTTCCTTCTGGATCTTTTGACCTGCTCTCCCAACCTCCCTCCCTCCCTCCCCTTTGTTAATTTTTCCCTGGTTGCGGTCCACCTTTATGTGGGGTAATGCTGCCCACTTTGTGGGTGGACATTGGTTGGTACGCTGTTATTTGGTTGGTATAAGATATTGCTGCTTGAGCCTTGGTGACTAAGCATGTTGGTCTGTTATTGGTTAACAACGGTTCTGTTTTTGATATTGAAGGTCCATCTTTATGAGGTTGCCCACTTTACGGGTGCACAGTGGTTGGTAAATGGTTATTTGGTTGGTATAAGATATTGTTGCTTGAGTCTTAGTGACTAAGCATATTGGTCTATTAATGGTTAACAGCGGTTTTGGTTGGTAATAAAGGTTACATTTTATTTTATAATTAAAATTGACTTAAACCCAATAAAGGGGCCGCGGCCTAAACTTTTCCTCAATCCTTATTGCGTGTTTATTTTATTAATTAGGTATGTTCTTAAGGTATGACGGGTGTTCATGGGGTGTATAAACCCATGAAATTTGTGTGATGAGCTCAATATTGAGGAAAACAATTACTTTTTCAATCTGGTCCAGATAATAGTCAATGACATCTTGAGGTTCTTCCAGTGAGCCATTCTCCTTATGGATCTGAATCTCCTTTATTGTAAACTGTCTCAGATAATTCATTTTGGCAAAAGCAGTCTGGTGTGGTCCTGGCACACGTTTCATCAGCCAGGGAAAAACGTCATACATCTAAGTGGAAAACAGAAAGCACACAACTTGTTAAATCTGTATTGTGATAAAAACAGCAGCTCTGTGCAATAAGTATTATACTTGCATTTCTGGTGCCCTCTATGTCTCCTACCTTAACTTCATTGCATCAGTGCAGCATCTATCAGGCTTTTTAGCATGCAATACTTTTGGGAATGTTGGATGCCTGTGTTCCTGTGCTATGGTTCCATCGTCCAACCCCTACAACTCCTACATCAGTGCTGTGACCTTGACTGTACTAAGTTGTATTGAACAGAGTATGGAGTACTTCAAACAGCTTCCTGACCTTCTTGAGTGTTGTAATGATCCACAGTGCCTTTGTTTTTATTCTATACTGAGGTAGGGATCATGTGATATGTTGCAGCTTACCATTCCTTATATATGCATTAGTTTTATTATTCAGGCTTCTTTTATTTTATTCTCACCTGGTGATCCTGCTAGTAACATACTTGTCTTAGGGTGACAATGCTCACTTGATGTACTATCTACAGATGAGCAGCATGGTTATCCTAAGCTGCTCTCCTGGTTTGGGCTATAACACCTCCCCTTCCTCTCATCTTTATTATATAGGAAGGAGGTGTACTGTAGTTCACAAAAGATAGCTGGGAAGGCTGATAAGATTGAAAATGTACTTTAGCTTCCAAAAAAAAAAAAGGAAAGAAAACTAGTACAGCCACTACATCTGAGGATTACAGAGCTGCAATATATAAAATTTTTGTTCTTGGGTTTAGATATACTTTAAATATTAGCACACTCTGGTACCTGTGCTGACCCAACTCCCCCACCCATACCTTTACCTCCCTTCAACCGTTCATATAACTGCTATGGAGGAGCAAAGGAAAATATCATAGCATGTCACTTGAGTGACAATTCTGCATTTGCTGGGGCTGCTGATATCACATTCAATATAGCTCAGGGCTTGTGAGTGTCTATACAAGGGAGGCTTTTACGTGTACTATAGATAACATACATAAAATATTTCAAATGCATACACCATGCCTTGAAAAAGTTTTTTCATGTTACAATCAAAAACATACATTTATTTTATTGGGATTTTATGTGATAGACCAACACAAAGTGGCACATAATTGTGAAGTGGAAGAAAATGATAAATGGTTTTCAAAATGTTTTACAAATAAATATATGAAAAGTGTGGCGTGTATTTGTATTCAGTCCCCCTTTACTCTGATACGCCTAACTAAAATCTAGTGGAACCAATTGCCTTCAGAAGTCATCTAATTAGTAATTAGAGTCCACCTGTGTGTAATTTAATCTCAGTATAAGTACAGCTGTTCTGTGAAGCCCTCAGAGGTTTGTTAGAGAACATTAGTGAACAAACAGAATCATGAAGGCCAAACAACACACCAGACAGGTCAGGGATAAAGTTGTGGATAAGTTTAAAGCAGGGTTAGGTTATAAAAAAATATCCCAAGCTTTGAACATCTCATGAAGCACTGTTCAATACATAATCCAAAAATGGAAAGAGTATAGCAAAATTGCAAACCTACCAAGACATGGCCATTCACCTAAACTGACAGGCTGGGCAAGGAGAGCATTAATCAGAGACGCAGCCAAGAGGCCCATGGTAACTCTGGGGAAGCTGCAGAGATCCACAGATCAGGTGGGAAAATTTGTCCACAGGACAACTATTAGTTGTGCACTCCACAAATCTGGCCTTTATGGAAGAGTGGACTAAATGCAATTTCTCCTGCGCTCCGGGACCCAGGCCGGTGGTGAGTAGATCAAATCCCAACAAAACAACCGCCGGGGCATACAAGGTCGTGCAGCTCCAAACCAAGGCTGGAGAAGTAAAACAGCTGACGCGTTTCAAAGGTCATGCCTTCTTCCTCAGAGCTCTGAGGAAGAAGGCATGACCTTCGAAACACGCCAGCTGTACTGAGTGTCCACCCCCATGATGGGATTCGCGCTGGCCTCTTGCCTTTGAAGTCCCTGGGAGGACTTACATGCCTGTTTTATTTGCTGTTTGTGAGTACCATTCTTTTACTAAATACATTTGGTTACTGAGGTAATGCGCAAGGTTGGTGCGCTTCTTCTTGTTTTACTTCACACTTTATGGAAGAGTGGCAAGAAGAAATTCATTGTTGAAATAAAGCCATAAGAAGTCCCATTTGCAGTTTGCAAGAAACCATGTGGGGGACACAACAAACATGTGGAAGAAGGTGCTCGGGTCAGATAAGACCAAAATGGAACTTTCTGGCCTCAAAGCAAAACGATGTGTGGCAGAAAATTAACAAAAACATGGTGGTGGCAGCATCATGTTGTGGGGATGCTGTTCTTTAACAGGGACAGGGAAGCTGGTCAGAGTTGATAGGGAGATGGATAAAGCAGCAGGCAAGGCAATCTTAGAAGAAAACCTGTTAGAGTCTGCACAAGACTTGGGAGTGGGGCGGAGGTTCACCTTCCAGCAGGACAACGACCTTAAACATACAGTCAGAGCTACAATGGAATGGTTTAGATCAGCAATGGGCAAACTACGGCCCGCGGGCTGTATACGGCCCGGCGGACCTTTTAATCCGGCCCGCGGAGCGTGATACTGTCAGGATGGCTGTCAGGATGTGTGTAGGCGGGCCAGCATGACGAACGCGAGGGGAGCTAGGCTCCTCTCACAGTCCACCCTGAAGACCGGTGTAGCATGAAAATCTGTCTCCTATGAGGATCTGTCCCCCTCGACGTATCTGCGCATGTGCCGGAGATCACCGATCAGCTGCTAATGCCTGAAACTGGCACATGCGCAGATACGTCGAGGGGGACAGATCCTCATAGGAGACAGATTTTCATGCTACATCGGAACGGCGCGGGAACACGGCGAGAGGAACGCGCGGAGCAAAGGTAAGTGAATTGACACAGGGGGGACTTGGGGACTTAATATGGGGGATGAATTAATATGGGGAATGAATTACTATAGGGGGGATGAATTACTATATGGGGGATGATTTACTATGGGGGATGAATTACTATATGGGGGATGAATTACTATGGGGGATGAATTACTATATGGGGGATTAATTACTATATGGGGGATTAATTACTATGGGGGATAAATTACTATGGGGGATGAATTACTATGGGGGATGAATTACTATATGGGGGATGAATTACTACGGGGGATGAATTACTATATGAGGGATGAATTAATATGGGGAATGAATTACTCTGGGGGATGAATTACTATATGGGGGATGAATTACTATGGGGGATTAATTACTATATGGGGGATGAATTACTATGGGGGATGAATTACTATATGGGGGATGAATTACTATGGGGGATGAATTACTATATGGGGGATGAATTACTATGGGGGATGAATTACTATGGGGGATGAATTACTATGGGGGATGAATTATTATATGGGGGATTAATTACTATGCTTACTATGGGGGAATATTACTATACTTACTATGGATGACACATACACATCATTCATCTACTCTTGGTCCGGCCCCCGGGTCCAATATATGAACCCATTGCGGCCCTCAAGTCAAAAAGTTTGCCCACCCCTGGTTTAGATCAAAGCTTTTTCATGTGTTAGAATGGCCCAGTCCAAGTCCAGACCTAAATCTAATTGAGAATCTGTGACAAGACTTGAAAATTGCTGTTCACAGATGTTCTCCATCCATTCTGACAGAGCTTGAGCTATTTTGAAAAAGAAGAATGGGCAAAAAATTCACTCTCTAGATGTGCAAAGCTGGGAGAGACATACCCAAAAAGACTTGCAGTTGTAATTGCAGTGAAAGATGGTCCTACAATGTATTGACTCAGGGGGGCTGAATACAAATGTATGCCACACTTTTTACATATTTATTTGTAGAAAAATGTGAAAACCATTTATCATTTTCCTTACACTTCACAATTATGTGCCACTTTATGTTGGTCTATCACATAAAATCCCAATAAAATACATTTATGTTTTTGGTTGTAACATGACAAAATGTGGAAAATTTCAAGGTATATGAATACTTTCTCAAGGCACTGTGTATGGGAAGAATACAACTTGGTGTCTTTAAGTGCAAACCTGCCTGCAACATACATCTTGTTCATGTTCAATGCAGCAGCTATGTTAGCTAATCTTTTTTATACATTAAATTATGCACAGATTTACATTAATGCAGTATGAAATCTCCTCTTTACAGGATTGTCAGTGAAGCCAAAATTACCAAGACAATACCTTTGCCCAAGCTGAGCCTCCTCCCTCCAGAAGTCCACGATTGCTTTTAATTAGTAATTGATATGTAGGGTCATCAACAGAGAAACGATGTCCGTAAACCACAGCAGATATTATATTTCCAACAGTTGCACTAACAATATTGAAGGGGTCAAATGGGGCTCCTAGATAAAGAACACAGTAATTTCATTTTTTTTTTTGCATATTAGAAGTAGCATTTTGTTACTCTAACCCAGTGTTTCTCAACTCCAGTCCTCATGGACCCCCAACAGGTCATGTTTTCAGGATTTCCCTCAGATGAAACAGCTGTGGTAATTACTAAGGCAGTGAAACTGATCAAATCACCTGTGCAAAATAATGGAAATCCTGAAAACATGACCTGTTGGGGGTCCATGAGGACTGGAGTTGAGAAACACTGCTCTAACTGTACATTTACAATTGTTGAAATCAGAACAGCACATCATTTATTTCTCACCATATGTGATCAACAGTCAACTTCTCTGCATTAGAGAACAGTGAAAAGTAAACCTGTAAGCAGGTATAGTTAGCTAGTCTGCCATTAGGTGACTCTGTCCCAGAATAGTGCTTGTAACAGAGAATAGTATAATCCGGTAATCGGTCCCTTGTAGACAAGAGACCTCCTGTAGTGATGTAATCGGTGAGTTAGTGCCCATATTTAAGCCAGTTTGGAAGAAGCCCTAGTGCAGTTGGGGCAGGGGAGCCAGAGACCCTGCCATCATGTAGATGTAGTCAGCTAGTGGAGGCCCTGAAAAGGGTTGGAGGACAGCGAGATGTTGACCTGGACCCAGAAAAGGCAGCATCCTGGCTCTTATGGAGGAGAAGGCTAGAGTGAGTCGCTAAAGGATTTTTAGGCCAGGCCAAGTGTTCCCTGGAGTGAGGCTATCCCCTTGGAGGACTTGGGGGAAGTGTACAAAAGCCAGGGGTGATAGCAGTGATACTGTTTCAGGAAGGCTACCTGTAAGGAACAGTTAGCTGGATACACACTGCCTAAGGCAAACTAGGACCCTCTGAGTGAGTACTGATGACCCCAGGGAGGAGAGAGACTGAGTAGTGAGGATGGCTTACTAAAGTGTACTGTGTGCTGCTTTCATATGTGACTGCTGTGGTTCGTCCACTATATGTTATTGAGAAAATGTAGTCAAGTGATGCCAGATAGCATGTCTATGTGATCTGACTGTAATGCCATCTTAAAGTGACATCAGTAAAGTGCAGCAATCCGAACTTTTTGTGTGGACATTCCTTCCTTGGGCTATAAAGATCAATGGCTGGAAATGTCATGAGAAGGCCTCTGGCAAGGGGATGGGCACAAGTTGACAGGGGGTTAAAACCTCAAGCAAGAGGGTTTTTGTTATGGCAGCAAGAAGAAGAGGGGCAGGGACTTGGCACCATTACACAGCCATAAGCCCCCTTACAAACCCATAATGCATTTTTAGATTTTTAAAAGTAAACAACTAAGATTAGACACAATGTGATACTCCTATTACGTTTATTGGCTAAAAAACCTGCTCCGTGTTACTGGGGCCCTGACTCATGGCTAATTCCCAGCAACTACCACTGCATTGTCCAGTAAGAGCGGCCTTAATCTCTGAAGAAGTACTTTTACTGGACATTGGAATGGCAGCTGGAAAAAAAAATGTTATGAAATTTGAATTACTTGTAAAAGCAGGCGCAATGTAAAGTGATATGCAATGGAGGGCAAATCATCATACCCACTCTCCATTTTAAATAAGCATCTTGGTTTATCAAATGTTTTGCTCCAGAAAATATTACCAATAATGCCCATTTGAAACCTCTGAATGCACCGTAATTCATATACAGTAATAAATATGCCTCTTTATTAACTTTTGTTTCAGCTAAGTGCTTCAGACAGTCAGATAAGTGCTGCAGCAATAAATGTGCTGACAACACTAGGAGAGTTAGACTACTACTTTCACGCACAAGCAGCACCCCGGCTCTCCAGCGGCTCCCACCATGCCCCTGAACTCTGCTCTAATCAACACAGGCTTGCTCCCTAAGCATACTGTGGATTACTTCAGCATTCCAGAGGGGAGTGTGTTAGGGAACTGGGCTGCTGCTTGTGTGTTAACAGTGTTTTATTAACCCTTGCTACAGTTGGTATAAAAAGTAAAATGGAGCATATTTATCACTATATATATATAGCCTGACTCCATTACAGTAATAAATATAAAGGGTTCAGTTTGTCTTCAAATGAAAAATGTAATAGAAGGAATTAGCAGCTTGCTAACACCATTAGCTTCCAAAATGGTAATTAAAATGCTATATTCTTTTTGAAGTCCATGTAATACTCAGCAGCATACAGCCTCATACAGCCTAATTAATAGACAATAGAAATGATCATATCTCAGGATCCATAGTAAGCTTCATGTGTCTGACTGTTTTGCTTGTTGTGGAAAGTAACAAAGAAGATTTCCCTTAAGATTAAATCAACCAATCAATTCAATGACACCTCTAACCATTGTGTGTGTGTATATATATATATATATATATATATATATATATATATATACAGTTGCAAGAAAAAGTATGTGAACCCCTTGGGATTATGTGGAGTTTTGCATGAATTGGGCATAAAATGTGCTCTGAACGTCATTTAAGTCACAACAATAGAAGAACACAGTCTGCTGAACATAATACTACACAAACATTAGATGTTGCCATGGTTTAATTGCACATAACATGTAAACATTCACAGTGCAGGGAGGAAAAAGTATGTGAGGCCCTAGTTTAATGACTTCTCCCAGAGCTATTTGGAGCCAGGAGTGAGCCAACCTTGACTCCAATCAGTGTGATGATATTGGATGTGTTGCTGACAGCTGTCCTGCCCTTAAAAAACACACACCTGTTTTGGGTTTACTGGTTTCAAGAAGCACTGTCTGATGTGAACCATGCCTCGCAGAAAAGAGCTCTCAGCAGACCTACGATCAAGAATTGTTGACTTGCATGAAGCTGGAAAGGGTTACAAAAGTATCTCCAAAAGCCTTGATGTTCATGTGTCCACGGTAAAACAGACTGTCTACAAATGGAGAAAGTTTAGCACTGTTGCTACTCTCCCTAGGCGTGGTTGTCCTGTAAAAATGACTGCAAGAGCACAGTGCAGAATGCTGCATGAGGTAAAGAAGAATCCCAGAGTGTCAGCTAAAGACCTACAGAAATCTCTGGCACATGCTAACATTTTTGTTGACACATCTACAATAAGGAAAATATTAAACAAGAATGGAGTACATGGGAGGACACCACGGAGGAAGCCATTGCTGTCCAAAGAATATTGCAGCACGTTTGAAGTTTGCAAAAGAGCACCTGGATGTTCCACAGCACTACTGGCAAAATATACTGTGGACAGATGAAACCAAGATTGAGTTGTTTTGGAAGAACACACAACACTATGTGTGGAGAAAAAAAGGCACAGCACACCAACATCAAAACCTCATCCCCACTGTAAAACATGGCGGAGGGAGCATCATGGTTTGGGGCTGCTTTGCTGCCTCAGGGTCTGGACGGATTGTTGTCATTGATGGGAAAATGAATTCCAGAGTTTATCAAGACATTTTGCAGGAAAACGTACGACCATCTGTCCGCCAACTGAAGCTCCGCAGAGGATGGGTGATGCAACAGGACAATGACCCAAAGCATACAAGTAATTCAACAAAACAATGGCTGCAACAGCACAGAATACGCCTTCTGGAGTGGCCCAGTCAGAGTCCTGACCTCAACCCGATTGAAATGCTGTGGCATGACCTTAAGAGAGCGATTCACACCAGACATCCCAAGAATATTACTACACTGAAACAGTTTTGTGAAGAGGAGTGGTCCAAAATGACTCCAGATCGTTGTGCAGGTCTGATCTGCAACTACAGGAAACGTTTGGTTGAGGTTATTGCTGCCAAAGGAGGGTCAACCAGTTATTAAGTCCAAAGGTTCACATACTTTTTCCTCCCTGCACTGTGAATGTTTACATGTTATGTGCAATTAAACCATGGCAACATCTAATGTTTGTGTAGTATTATGTTCAGCAGACTGTGTTCTTCTATTGTTGTGACTTAGATGACGTTCAGAGCACATTTTATGCCCAATTCATGCAAAACTCCACGTAATCCCAAGGGGTTCACATACTTTTTCTTTCAACTGTATATATTTATATATATATATATACAGTTAGGTCCATATATATTTGGACACAGGCACAATTTTCATGCTTTTAGCACTGCAAGCAGAATAAATTAAAATGAAACAATCCAAATAAATTTGAAGTGCAGACTTTCAGCTTTAATTCAAGGGGTTGAACATAAATATCAAGTACAAATTTTAGAAACTGCAATCATTTTTATAGACAGTCCCTCCATTTTCAGGGGCTCAAATGTAATTGGACAAATGAATATAATCATAAATAAAATTTTTAATATTTTGTTGAAAATCCTTTACTGGCATCGACTGCCTGAAGTCTGGAACCCATAGACATTACCAAAGACTGGGTTTCCTCCTTTCTGATGCTTTGCCAGGCTCTAACTGCAGCTGTCTTCAGTTTGGGTTAAGATCAGGTGACTGACTCGGTCATTGCAGAATATTCTACTTCTTTTCATTCAAAAGCTCCTGGGTTGCTTTTGCAGTGTGTGTTTGGATCATTGTCCATCTGTACTGTGAAGCACCATCCAATCAACTTTGCTGCATTTGGATGAACCTTGGCTAACAGTATATCTCTAAACACTGCAGAATTCATCTGACTGCTTCTGTCTTCTATCACATCTTCAATAAACACCAATGACCCAGTGCCACTGGAAGCCATGCATGCCCATGCCATCACACCGCTTCTACCATGTTTTACAGATGACGTTGTGTGCTTTAGATCATGAGCTGTTCCAAGCCTTTTTCACTTTTTTCTTCTCGTCATTCTGGTACAGATTAATCTTAGTTTCATCCGTCCAAAGAATGCTTTTCCAGAACTGGTCTGGCTTTTTTAGATGTTTTTTGGCAAAGTCTAATCTGGCTTTTCTATTCTTCAGGCTTATTAATGGTTTGCACCTTGTGGTGAACCCTCTGTATTTGCTCTCGTAAAGTCTTCTGTTGATTGTAGACTTTGACAATGATACGCCCACCTTCTGGAGAGTGTCCTTCACTTGTCTGGATGTTGTGAATGAGTTTTTCTTACCATAGAAAGGATCCTGCGATCATCCACCACTTTTGTCTTCCGTGGATGTCCATGCCTTTTTATATTACTGAGCTCACCAGTGTGTTCTTCTTTCCTCAGAATGTACCAAACTGTTGATGTGGCCACCAGGGGCGGACTGACCATTTGGAAACTCGGGCAGTAGGGGGCCCCATGACATGCCCCTGGTACCTTTTTCATAGGCTTTTTTGAGTTTGGGCAAGGACACAGGGGGCCCATGATCCCCTATTGCCTGGGGGCCCCATGAGTTGTCAGTCCGCCCCTGGTGTCCACTCCTAATGGTGATGCTATCTCTCTGATGGATTTGTTTCCTTTTTGCAGCCTTACAATGGCCTGTTTCACTTCCATGGACAGCTCCTTTAAACACATGATGTAGGTTCACAGCAATAGATTCCAAATGCAAATACCACACTTAGAATCAACTCCAGGCCTTTTACCTGCATATTTGATGAAGAAATAATGAAGGAGTAGCCCACACCTGGACATGAAACAGCTTTTGATTCAATAGTCCAATTACTTTTTGGTTGTGCCTGTGTCCAAATATATATGGACCTAACTGTGTGTGTGTGTGTATATATATATATACAGTTGTGTTCAAAATAATAGCAGTTAGACATCACTAACCTGATCAATCACTGTTTTTGGTAGAAATGATATTTCTACATGGCAAATAATTTACTAGCAGGTGTAGTAGAGTAATAGATATCCAACAGACCCAACAGTCATGACATGCATGCTGCTGATTCTGTGTAATTGAATCACTAATTGAAGGGGTATGTTCAAAATAATAGCAGTGTGGAGTTCTATTAGTGAGGTCATTCATTCTTTGAAAAACGGGTAGCAATTATTGCCCTTATTTAAGGAAGGAAGGCAGCAAATGTTGTAAATGCTGGTTACAGTGCATTTCTCTCTGAAATTCTGAGGAAAATGGGTCGTTCCAGACATTGTTCAGAAGAACAGCGTACCTTGATTAAAAAGTTGATTGGAGAGGGGAAAACATATAAAGAAGTGCAGAAAATGATAGGCTGCTCAGCTAAAATGATCGCAAATGCTTTAAAATGGCAACCAAAACCTGAAAGATGTGGAAGAAAGCGAAAAACTACCATTCGAATGGATAGAAGAATAGCCAAAATGGCAAGGACTCAGCCAACAATCAGCTCCAGGATGATCAAAGAAGTTCTAAAGTTACCTGTGAGTACTGTTACAATTATAAGACGCCTATGTGAAGCCAAGCTATCTGCAAGAAGCCCCCGCAAAGTCACACTGTTGAAAAAAAAGACATGTGCTGAAGAGGTTACAATTTGCCAAAGAGCACATTGACTGGCTAAAGAGAAATGTTTGTGGACTGATGAAAGTAAGATTGTTCTTTTTGGGTCTAGTGGCCGGAGACAGTTTGTCAGACGACCCCCAAACACTGAATTCAAGCCACAGTACACTGTGAAGACAGTGAAGCATGGTTGCGCAAGCATCATGATATGGGGATGTTTCTCATACTACGGTGTTGGGCCTATTTATCGCATACCAGGGATCATGGATCAGTTTGAATACATCAGAATACTTGAAGAGGTCATGCTGCCTTATACTGAAGAGGAAATGCCCTTGAAATGGGTGTTCCAACAAGACAACGACCCCAAACACACCAGTAAAAGTGCAACATCTTGGTTCCAGACCAACAAGATTGACGTTATGGAGTGGTCAGCCCAATCCCCGAATCTTAATCCAATAGAAAACTTGTGGGGTGACATAAAAAATGCAGTTCCTGAGGCAAAACCAAGAAATAGAGAAGAACTGTGGAATGTAGTCCAATCATCCTGGGCTGGAATACCTGTTCACAGGTGCCAGAAGTTGGTTGACTCCATGCAACACAGATGTACAGCAGTTCTCAGAAACAGTGCTTATACAACTAAATATTAATTAAGTGATTCAAAGGAAAGCAAAATCTTCAAACATTTTTCAGTTTATATAGTGAATGTTTGAGTTTGTAAAGAATACAAACACTGCTATTTTTTTGAATAGTCGAATATTCACTTTTCTTCAATTTTTTTAGAGGAACAACACAAATTTGATATATTTTTCTTCATGCTTTGACTTGGAATAGAATGTGTAGTGTTCCCAATGCATTTGTGTGTATGGAAATAAAAGCTATTAGAAGGATTTTGAGCATTATTCACTTTTTTCAACACACTGCTATTATTTTGAACACAACTGTATATGTATATATACAGTGCTCAGCATAAATGAGTACACCACTTTTTAAAAGTAAGATTTTAATCAATATCCCAATGAACACAAGAACAATTTTAGTTTTATAGAACATTTGTTTAGCTCATTACATGAAAGTAAGGTTAATAATATAACTTAGATTACAAAATCTTCAGTTTTACTCAAATTAGTTGATGCAAAAATGAATACACCCCACAAAAAAATCTACTACATCTAGTATTTTGTACGACCTCCATGATTTGTAAGGACAGCACTAAATATTCTAGGTATGGAATGAACAAGTTGGCAACATATTGCAAAATGTATCTTTTTCTATTCTTCAAGAACGACCTCCTTTAGAGCCTGAATGCTGGATGGAGAGTGATGCTTAACTTGTCTCTTCAGAATTCCCCATAAGTGGTCAACTGGGTTCAGATCTGTAGACATACTGGGCCACTGAATCGTTCTCACCCTGTTCTTCTTCAGAAATGTAACAGTGGCCTTAGATGTGTGTTTTGGATCAACGTCATGTTTGAAAAGTGCACGACGACCAAGGGCAGGAAGTGATGGTAGCATCTTCTCTTTCAATCTAGAGCAGTACATCTGTGATTTCATGATATCATCAATGAAATGCAGCTTCCCAACACCAGCAGCACTCATGCAGCCCCACAGAAGGACACTGCCACCACTATGTTTCACTGTAGGCACCATACATTTTTCTTTGTACTCCTCACCTTTGCAACGCCATACAGTTTAAAATCATCAGTTCCAAAAACATTTATCTTGGTCTCATCACTCTAAAGTACAGAGTCTCGGTAGTGTTCTTCTTCAGCTTAGGCCCTTGGCCCTGGCAAATTCAAGGTGGCTTCTTTGTGCAGGGGCTTTTGGAGAGGCTTCCTTCCTGGACGACACCCATGCATGCCATTCCTCTGCAGTATACAACATATTGTGTCACAGGAAACAATCACCCCAGTTTGGCTTTCTACTTCTTTAGCTGACTGCAGTGAACTTGCCGATTTTCTTCAACCTTCCTTCCTTATTATCAGAAGACGCTGCTGTCGAGGTGTTAACTTCTGTGGAAGGTCTGGATGTCTCTGTGAGATGGTTGCAGTTCCATCTTTGTTAACTTTTTGTATCACTTTTGCTACAGTATTCTGACTGTTAAGTAAAGCTTTGCTGATCTTCTTGTAGCCTTCACCTTTATTGTGTAAAGAAATTATTTTCTTTCTCAGGCCTTGTGACATTTCTCTTCCATGCGGTGCCATTGCTGACAGCATGAAATGGGAAGGGGTTTTCTTTGTTAAGCTACGCTCTTTTATAATCAGCTGTCTGCTAGACACCTGTTTAATGAATAATTAGACTCACTTGTAGTTTAATTCTTGTTAATTAACATTTTGTTGTCTAAAATTTAGCTTTGCTCCTAAGACTTTCATTGGGGTGTAATCATTTTTGCAACATGGTTTTGAATAAATTTGTTAGGAAAAATACTTTTTTGTGTGTGCAAAGTAACA
This sequence comes from Staurois parvus, assembly GCF_062004578.1. NCBI lineage: Eukaryota > Metazoa > Chordata > Amphibia > Anura > Ranidae > Staurois > Staurois parvus. The sequence goes on from NW_028318392.1 coordinate 1,797,654, forward strand.
AATATTGTTTGCAATCAATGGCCTGCATTTGTGGGATAGTTTTGTAGTAGGTTGTCCCATAGAAAATGTTGATTCTGAAAGGAAAGTAAAGGCTTTCTGACAAATCTGTTGGGGTGTACTCATTTATGCTGAGCACTATACACACACACACATATATATTTTTATATATATATATGTACACTATATTGCCAAAAGTATTGGGACTCCTGCCTTTACACGCACATGAACTTTAATGGCATCCCAGTCTTAGCCCGTAGGGTTCAATATTGAGTTGGCCCACCCTTTGTAGCTATAACAGCTTCAACTCTTCTGGGAAGGCTATCCACAAGGTTTAGGAGTATGTCTAAGGGAATGTTTGACTATTCTTCCAAAAGCCCATTTGTGAGGTCAGGCACTTATGTCGGACGAGAAGGCCTGGCTTGTAGTCTCCGCTCCAATTCATCCCAAAAGTGTTCTGTCGAGTAAAGGTCAGGACTCTGTGCAGGCCAGTCAAGTTCCTCCACCCCAGACTTGCTCATCCATGTATTTATGGACCTTGCTTTGTGCACTGGTGCGCAGTCATGTTGGAACAGGAAGGGGGCATCCCCAAACTGTTCCCACAAAGTTGAGAGCATGAAACTGCATTTCACTTGGTGATGTAAGGCTTGGATGCAGCTACTCAGCCATGGAAACCCATTCCATGAAGCTCTCTACGCACTGTTGTGCTAATCTGAAGGCGATACAAATTTTTGAGGTATTTAGTTATTGACTCTGCAGACAGTTGGCGACTTCTGTGTACTGTGCACTTCAGCATGCGCTACCCCACTCTATCATTTTCTGTGGCTTACCACTTCGTGGCTGAGTTGCTGTTGTTCCCAGTTGCTTCCACTTTGTTATAATACCACTAACAGTTGATTGTGGAATATTTAGTAGCAAGGAAATTTCACTGATGGACGTATTGCACAGGTGCAACCTATCACAGTACCATGCTTGAATTCCCTGAGCTCCTAAGAGCGACCTATTCTTTCACAAATGTTTGTAGAAGCAGTCTGCATGCCTAGGTGCTTGATTTTATAACTGTGGTCATGGAGGTGATTGAATCACCTGAATCCAATGATTTAGAAGGATGTTCCAATACTTTTGGCAATATAGTGTATATATACACAGTATGTAGCGCTACCCTCGTAGGGGTCACTTGATAATGCCTGTCCCCAGTGGTTGCCCTGACCTTGCAAGCCTCCCGACACCTATGACACTCTGTGTTCAGACATATTTGAACATTATGAAATAAGAATGCAAGAGACACAATTCTTTAGTAACACCTCTGTATTCAAACCGAGCATCAGAATGGGGAAGAAATTGGATTTAAGGGAATTTGAACGTGGCATGGTTGTTGGTGCCAAATGGGCTAGTCTGAGTATTTCAAAAACTGCTGATCTACTGAGATTTTCATGCACATCTCTAGGGTTTACAGAGAATGGTCCAAAAAGAGAAAATATCCAGTGAGTGGCAGTTGTGTGGACAAAAATGCCTTGTTGATGTCAGAGGTCAGAGGTGAATGGGCAGACTGATCCTAGATGACAGAAAGGCAACAGTAACTCAAATAACCACTCGTTACAACCAAGGTATGCAGAATACCATGTCTGAACACACAACACGTCGTACTTTGAAGCAGATGGGCTACAGCAGCAGAAGACCACACCAGGTGCCACTCCTGTCAGCTAAGAACAGGAAACAGAGGCGACAATTCGCACAGGCTCACCAAAATTGGACAATAGAAAAGTGGAAAAATGTTGCTTGGTCTGATGAGTCTCGATTTCAACAGCAACATTTAACTGGTAGGATCAGAATTTGGCGTAAACAACATAAAAGCAAGGATCCATCCTGCCTTGTATCAAAGGTTCAGGCTGGTGGTGTAATGGTGAGGGGGATATTTTCTTGGCACACTTTTGGCTTTTTAGTACCAATTGAGCATCGTTTAAATGCCACAGCCTACCTGAGTATGGTTGCTGACCATGTCCATCCCTCTTTGTTTACAGTGTGCCCATATTCTGATGGCTACTTCCAGGATAATTTGCAGGATAATGCACCATGTCACAAAGCTCAAATCATCTCAAACTGGTATCTTGAACATGACAATGAGTTTACTGTACTCCAATGGCCTCCACAGTCACCAAATCTCAATCCAATAGAGCACCTTTGGGAGGTGGTGGAACAGAGATTCGCATCATGGATGTGCAGCAGACAAATCTGCAGCAACTGCATGAAGCTATCGTGTCAATATGGACCAAAATCTCTGAGGAATGCTTCCAACACCTTGTTGAATCTATGCAACAAAGAATTAGGGCACCCTAATATGAATAACAATGGCTTAGATGTGAAGAGGTCCCTTTAACTAGAAATAGCAACTTGAGCCTGAGATGTTTAAAGTTCCTGATGCGATAGCAGCTGTTGTCTTCTGCTAGTAATGGTGGGGCCCATATACAGTGAGTAATGATAATTCAATGAAGATAACAGATAGGCTGATGTAAATGCAAAGGGCTCCTGTTAACTGACATATAAAGGTGTCTGCACACAGTGTCTCTAGAGTGTTATCAGAAAGAGATTAGGCATCCGCCCACTGACCATTCCCATGGATAGCACAGCCTCCTAGGAACAGAGTTCTTGCTCAAGCTCTTGGCTGTTCACAGAGAAGTTCAGAGTTACCGCCTGACAGCCTATTAGCACAGCAAGCAAAGATGTCTGTGTAAAGACAGGATAGTGACAGTTCCTATGCAAAGAAGCTGATGTGATCCCAGTGTGGTGATCAATGTCACCACTATGCTGAACTGGATTACAGAGTCCCGCTGTAGTAGCCAGCAATCTGTCTCTGGAACTCTGGAGGAGAACGGCAGTCCCCCTGTGTTCAGTTTATAATCCTGCCCCAAGACAGCGAGCCAGTTCCTTCTTATAGAATATATCTGCTCTCCCAGGAACCTTGTGGTTCCCCTGCTCTCCTGTAGCTGTTGTTCAATCAGCACTCAGAAATACAGTATGTATTGGCTATAGGACTACAGGTCCCAGGATCCTCTGCTGTCAGAAGAACTGGATTCACTCTGCTAACAGGAAATGATGTAGCAGTCCTAATACTGGGCACTAGGGATAAAAAGGATTAACCATACTCTCATTTGTAAATGTCCCTGAATGGCATAATGATAAAGCCAATACCTGGCTATGAGTATATACATACACATATATTTAGTTTTGAAAACAGCACTTATCACTCTCCTAAAGAAGTGGAGTCTATCTGTGAAACATGTCAAGAGCAAAATCTCCTGTCCACCACCTACCTAGCTAACAGAATATGCTATAGAGTTACCTAATGGCAATAATGCTTGGTAAATAGGAGCATAATGGAATTTGTACATACTGTATATAGCTAATGGGTGTGGATGGGGAAAATAGGATTAGGGAGCTATAGTGACTACACTTGAAAGTTATCTTTTTTTCTATGCTTTACTTTTTTAATTGACATTAATAATAAACTGAATTTATATTTATGTTAGTTGGTACCTTATTTTGGTACCTAAAAAGGCCACTATTTCTCTTTCGTTGGTATATTCTTGTCACTATCTTGGATATGGCACCCTCCTCTAGCAGCCCATAATATTTTACTCTTATTCCCAAAAGTATAAAAATATAATGACATGAACCAAAAAAGGGGAAATTGAGAGATTCCTCTTTAGCATATTGGTGACAGTGAAACAGGTAATTTCTTGGCAAAATCAGTTTTACCAAAATCACTCTTTTTACCACCTAAAACTTTCTTCCGTTCAAGTCAAGTACACCTTTCCTAGTGTTTGCACTGTTTTAGTGATTTTTCTGGGTGGTGTTGGTGAGGCTATAGACAGGAATAAAAGTGAAAACATGTCATTACCAAAGCTAACTACAGATAAAGGAAGTCTGTAGATGACAAATCATGCTGGTGTTCCTAAAACAGAATAATGAATCTAAGTAACAAAACTAGTACACTGACCTTTTTGGGCTCTAAAGGACTCTACCATGCACTGAGCTTCATCTTGTATCCTAGACTCTAGTCCACGTTTTCCAAGTCCCAAATTCCTCAGAGTGATCAGTGCAAACCGTCTCTGCTGTTTCCACAAATGTCCATTGGATGTCAAAATGCCTAATGAATGAGAACTACAGTATACATTTCCAGACTCTATGTAATTTTATAGAAAGATTGTAGTGAAAATATAAATAAATATGTAGATACAGAACCTAGGATACATAATCTAATAGTGTTTAACTTATATAAGGCTTGCCTGTGGTTAGCACTTCACGCTCCAAGGTTTGCAATATTTATACATTTAGTAAATAAAAGTAGTAATTAAACCAGTCATTACTTTAGTAGGAGACTACAACTGAAGCTTAATAATTGTTTATAAAAATATAGAAACTTTATTTGCTAGCATCTGTGCTTTTTTCTCAAAGAATAGGTCCTGGAACTCAATCACACCCCCCCAACCACATGCATTGAACCACGTGGTAGGCATGGACAAATTGTATAGTGGGAGGGTCCTAAAGGGGCATGAAATAGTTGCGCTATGCACAGATTGCAGAATTCAGGACTGCAATGATTTTTTAGGCCCTGCAATAGTTGGGTAAATGTTTATCAAATCACTATTTTGGCTTAAAATACACTAAATCCTTGTTAGCGGACACAAATACACCTTAATTTGCAAAATTCCTACTAAGGTCTTTTTCACATGGGTTGTACTACAGCGGACACCCGTGGAGGGTCGTATTTACCCACATGGGGATGCATAGGTGCTTTCCCGTGCAGGCAGTCTCACTGATGTCAATTGGGACACAGCAGCTGCTCCCAACCTGACATCGGTGCTGGTGCATGGCCTCCAAAGTAGACAGTATGATTTGGGGACATGCAGATGCACTCACACTGATGTCAAATTGGGGGCAGTGGATGTGTCTGTGCAGCCACTACTTCCCAATTGACATCAATGGGACAGCCTGCATGGAGATGCATGAAACAGCTGTGCATCCCCATACAGGTAAACATTGACAGACACGGGTGTGCGCTGTAGCATGCCCTGAATAAACAAAGCTTTTTTTTTTTTTACCTTTTACAACTCTATTTAATAGGTTTTATAATTTTTTACAGCCCTGTTGGGGGGCTTTGTTGAGATTTAAGGGGTCTTCACAGACATGTCTATTTTTTTTAGACATAGAGTCCTTAGTCACTTTCTCTGCAACTTCAGCTGCACTGCAGAGGAATGAATAGAAGCACTCTACAGAGAAGCTCCTATTCGTTCAGAAACTGAAGCATAGCGAACACAGTTTACTATGTTTCAGTGATGAATGAACATAGGAGAGATTGGCACCCATCGCTCTCTATGTTAATTTAGGAAGAGGCGAGTAGACATGACATGTTTACCAGCCCCCCACCCCTTCTTTCCATACTGAACACCACACTGAGCTCCTACCCTAGCAGCAACTTCAGCCAGTGGGAGGGGAAGGAGGGGGAGCCGGCCAGCAGTGCTAAAGGTCCGGGGGGGGACGACAATGACGGGGATTGGTGGGTTTTGATGGATGTTCAAGTACAGGAAGGGAGGAGGAGTTGTAACATCAGTAGGGGCTTTTTGTATTGTGATCAATACTCCAGTTCTTCCCCTGCAGCAGATGACGCCAGCTGAGGGAGAGGAGGAGAAGCCAGCAGCAGGGGTGCCACAGGGGGATCGGTAATGTGAGGGTTCGGAGCTCCAGGGGCAGAGAAGTGCATGGGGGAGAAATGTTGGAGAGGGTCAGAAGAGATGCATGGGAATGCAAGGGGGATGTGCAATGGCTGGGAAAGAGAGCAGACAGGGCTTGTCAGGAATGGACTCACCACTGGTGGTGCTGTGGCTCACTTGCTCTGTGGGCTGCAGTACCAGCTCCTACCAGAGGGTGCTTTCAGCAGCCAGGGTCTATTTAAGCAGGACCAGGCCTGCAATCAGTGCCTTGGTGTTTGTTTCCCATGAGCCCCTGTACCTGGTATCCTGTGTTCCTGCATATCTGCCTATCTGATTTGTTGCTGACCCTGCTTTGATCCTGACCTTTGCTGACTGCTCCTGCCCTGATCCCTGGCCTGTGTGACTTCTCTTTGGATACCCTCATTGGAACTGATCTCCTGTTGCTGTTCCGGCGAGTGACCCGACTATTCTGTGCCTGCTGCCTTGCACCGCGCTGTCCCCACCGTTACCGACCCAGCCATCCATCCATCCTGCACGGCCCCATCCGCCTCTTCACGTCAGGCTCTCCTCCAGAATATACCTCTGGCGGATCCCTCTATCACGGGTGGGTGTACTCAGGGGCCGCGACCTGGTCTCTGTCTGCTCCAAGTCCATCCCCACCATTAGGGGCCCTGGTGAACAAGCAGACTGGGACTTAGACTCCGCACTTTGGGGAATCCTATTCTGTGGGTTGCTAGAGGTACCGCCAGGTGGTGCATTACAGACCCATACGGCCTGCCTGACCATTCCACCTCTCCAGCCCTGACCACGCCTGTGTTCCCACACATTTCTGGTCATACCCGGATCCCTGACAGGGCTGCTGTTGTCCCCATGGCCTTGATTTCTGGAATACAGACCAGAATACAGCCATCCTGGGACAGTTTACTAAAGAAGAGTGACTCTTCTGGCAAATTCAGGACAGTTGGCAAGTATGATGATGCAAAGTTCAGGGCTATGCTATGCACAGAGTGCAGAGTTAAAAAGTGCACTACTCACAGTGCAGAGTTAAAGCGGAACTTCACTCCTTCTGTCAGCATTGGTTATTTGAAATCCTTATGCTTTAAGCATTGGTAAACAGCTAGGAAAGTATGTCATATTTACTTGTATTAAACTTTTTTTTACATTTCTTCAGTTGCTTCCTGGTTTCCATGCTTAGGCAAATTATGTTATACATCCCAGTAGTCTTCAGTAGGGGAAGAGGGTGGGAGGGGTTTTCTCAGCTAAGCACACCCTACTGTCTGCATGCCTGACCTAAGGGCAGAGGGATTCCAGAAAGTAATTGCTACATGAATCATCCGCCCTTACTCAAGATGGCCTGAGCCAGAAATTCTAGGGGGGTGTTTTTTAAAGTGATTTTCCAGGAAAACAAAGTATGGAGATATGGATGGATGGGGCAGTTTACTTTGAATATTAAAAATGAATTAAATAACATATATGGTTTGTGGTGCTCAGATGCAGTGTAGTTCCACTTCAAGGAATGTGCTATGCACAGAGTGCAGAGTTCAGGAGTGCGCTACACAGAGAGCGCAGAGTTAAGGAGCGTGCTATGCACAGAGTTCAGGAATTGTATATGCGCAGATTGCAGCGTTCAGAGTGTGCTACACAGAGTGAAGAGTTCAGGGCTGAGCTAAACACAGAGTTCAGAGCTCAGGTGTCCCATATGCAGAGTTCAGGAGTGTGCTACACAGAGAGTGAAGTATTTAGGAGTGCCCTATGCACCGAGTGCAGAGTTCAGGAGTGCCATATGCACAGATTGCACAGTTCAAGAGTATGCTACACACAAAGTGAATAGTACAACTCTCCTCCCACTATACCTATACTATACTTTACATATTAAAGGGCCCCAACCATTGCTAGCAGAAGATTCAGCCTCAAACATGAACTGACTTTTCTCTACCCCCCACATACAGATATCTATAACCCACCCAGGGGTGTCTCACCTATACCTATATAGAACTACTTCTTGCCTCCCACTGCACCAGGGGCTGTGTGAAGCCTGACTGCATTGGTGGCAGGCCTCCTTTCCACAGCTAATTCCAAACCCTCAGAAAGCACTACTATAATCTATACTACTCCACCCAGTGGTTCGTTGTTATCTGTTTCAAGCTGCCTGTTCATTATTACCTATGTTTAATTTGCATACTTTTATAATATAATTTCATTGTGTATTGCTGCATAATGATTTGATAATTTGTTTCTAGCCTGAGCTATGTTGAATTACACAATACAACAGTATTTATTGAAGTCCAGGTTCATTGACTTTACTTTGTGCTGGGAACTGTTTGTGACAAGCTTACTGGATGGAGCAACTTGAAACGATGATAATCATATCACTAAAAGTGAACCTCTATTTTTACTAAGCCCAGGTAATTGAAATTGGACCCTAAAAATGACTTACTTGGCATCAATTATTTCCTGATCTGAAGTGAATTACTGTTCCTTTTATGCTGCAACTTACTATTGCAGCTTGTGTATTCCAACAAAATGGTGGCTGGCTGCACACAGACACCTACCCCCTGTTGCATAAATGTGATTGAGATGGATAAAAGATGGCTTCAGCTACTGTTCTCCACTTGTGGAGGACTCCTTAGATGCATTTCACCCTTTTAGGGGCTGAAACCATCTTTTATCCATCTCATTCACATTTATGCAACAGGGAGTCATTGTCTGTGTGCAGACAGCCACCATTTTGTTGAAGTCTACTAGACCATCCGACAAGCCTGTCTGTCCTTCAACAGTCTACTCACATTCTGAGCCGACTGACAAGGCCATCTTAATAGTATCATGGGCCCCTGGGCAAAGTAATGCACTGGGGCTCCTACCAGCCTGCCTCAATTTACGCACCTACCCTCAAGAATTAAAGTATAAATAGTTGAAAGAATGAAACATATATTTATTAGTACTTTCAATAAATATGTTTTTAACCTCCTTGGCGGTATGATTCTTTCCAATTTTTTGTGCTGAAAGCGGTACCATTTTTTTGCATGGAAATATGTAGTTTTTTATTGTAGGCTGTAATTTTTAGGAATAACTCACTGAAATCTGTCCGAAAAAGAGTCTATTAAACATTCCGGATATAATAAAACTTGAAACACGAAATCATAAATTATAATTTAATAAATAATCATAAAAAATAATAATATAATAATAATAAATTGAATTCAATAATATAATCAAACCAAAAACACTGAAATTTGAAATACAGAGGCAAATTCGCACATCGCTGTCGCTGAGCAAAGTCGCAAAATCGTTTTCAGTGTCTGATGACGAATTTCCCCACAAATCATTATCACTCAATTCTGCAAGTGGTTCTGATTTACTATCGCTGTTCTAAAACCGCTTTTGACGTAAAGGGACGCTTTTTGGCAGCCATGGACTTTTCTAAGTTTCCAGGCAGAAAGAACAGTCAAAATGCAGGCAGGGCACAGGACAAAGCAGTAGGGACAACATGTATGTGAAATGCAGTGAAAAAGCAATGACAGCAAAAATGTCATTTTTTAAAAATTTCAAATTTCCCGCCGGTTCCGCCGCCCGAACGTTCCGACGTCACAGGGACCGGAACACGGAAGCCAGATGCCGGCATCCGCCGGAGGAGATGGACGGGGACGCTGCAGGGGACCCATCGTGGGAGCGAAGGACAAGGTAAATGCTGCAGGGACCCCCAGAGAACGCTGCATGGTAAGCCCGAGTGTAGCTCGGGGTTACCGTTCTTGGTATAGAAATTCTACCCGGAGCTACACTCGGGAATACCGCCAAGGAGGTTAAACAATAGGAAAACATGACACAAATGAAAGACTAATCAACACAAAAGGCACAGTATGGGGGGGAGGGAGGCAGAAGGGCACAGTACAGGGGGAGTCAGAAATGCACAATACTGGGATAAGGGAATAATACATGTTCAGGGACACTTCACAGGCCATCCTGGGACAGCTTAGTAAAAAGTATGACTGTCCCAGCAAATCCAGGACAGTCAGCAAGTATGGTGTAATGCAAGATTGCAATGGGTCCCCATGCACCTAGGGCCCCTGGGCAGTGCCCAGGGCTGCTCTTGCAATAAGACAGCCCTGCCGATTGACACAGGTTTGGGGTAATTTGAGTGGTTATATTTTCATTGTTTTGAGGGCATTTTTATTTGCTGTGCAATCTCTGGAGTTAACCCATTGTACTCTTGGAATCATTGATCGTGTATTAAATTTGATTTGCAAAAAAAATGCATGCATTTTAAAATGTGTGTTTCACATGTTGTTACATGGTTTGCATTAGGTAGCACAGGTTTATATCATTTAACTATGCTAAAATCTGAATTGGCACCTTAGTCTAAGAGAATAAAGTACTCTACCTGCTCCACCTAGAAGATCCTTTAGAAAGCTGGCTACGGGTCGCCCAGACAGCTCCTCGGAATGAGATACAATACCATCTTTCACTGCTCTCCAGCCATTCAGGACAATAAGAGGAGAATCTCCAAGCCACACAGTATAGATCTTCCCATAGAGCCTAGAGAGCTATGGTTGAGAGGAGCATAATTTATAGGTACAAGAAATAATAAATATATTTATATAAAGACCCCAGTTCAGGACTTGTATGCAGATATGACACATCTCATTTGTAAACAGACAAAAACCTAAACAGTTTAAAGTAGAACTAAAGGCAAATCTTTTTAATCATTTAGGATCGAATAAAGAAGGGTTATAACCCCTGTTGGATACATTTTTGCAATTTGTGTTCTATTGAGGAGATTTACTTTCACTTCTGGTCCCACACAGGGCCGCCTTTAATATTGATTGGGCCTTGGGCAAACATTTTCTTGGGCCCCCCAGTGCAATTTTGCTCTCCACCTGCTTTGAGACATACAATAAATAGCAGCTAGACTCAAAATCAGTTTATTTAGCAGATTAGGCAGCAACTGCAATTGGTTGCCAGAGGTTGCATATCATTACAGCTCACTGACTAGTTAATAGAGGTTACTGCACACATAATGGCTCACTGATTCATTGCTAGAGGTTACTGCACATTATTACCACTCAATGATTTCTGCTAGAGGTTACTACACATCATTACTGCTCACCCATTGGTTGCTAGAGGTTACTGCACATCCTTACCACTCACTGATTGGTTGCTAGAGGCTACTGTATATCATTACCACTCACTGATTGGCTAGAGCTTATTGCACATCATTACTGCTCTCTGATTGGTTGCTAGAGGTTACTGCACATCATTATTGCTCACTGATTGGTTGCTAGAGATTACAGCAGATCATGACTGTTTATTGATTGTCTGCTAGAGGTTACTGCACACCATTGCCGCTCACTGGTTGCTAGAGGTTGCTGCACATTATTACTGCTCACTGATTGGTTGTTATTGGCTACTGTGCATCATCTCCTAGATTGTAAGCTCCAAGGCGCAGGGCCCTCCTATCCCTCTTGTATTGAACTTTATTGTTGCTGTATTGTCTCCCGTTATATTGTAAAGCGCTGAGCAAACTGTTGGTGCTATATAAACCCTGTATAATAATAATAATTACAACTTAATTGATTGCTAGAGGTTACAGCACAACATTACAGCTCACTGATTGGTTGCTGATGGTTACAGCACATCATCTCCTCACTGCCTGCACACCATGGACTGGGAAGATGAGGGGACCCACTAATAGACAGAAACGTTGTAGGGATTCTAGGATTCCTGGAATCAGTAGCAGTGCTGGGGGCAGGGTGTGATCAATGGCAGTGCTGGAGGTTGATGGAATCAGTGGTAGTGGTAGGGGGGATGGGATCAGGTCGAGTGGTGGGGGGATGGGATAAGAGGCAGTGATGGGGGGGGGGATGGGATGAGTGACAGTGCTGGTGGGGAGATGGGATCAGTGGCAGAACTTGGGGGGATGGGATCAGTAAAGGGAAATTTACGCTGACCATCCAATGTAATGGGGAATTTATTTGCACTGACAACCAGTGTAATAAAAAATTTCACTGACAACCAATGTAATGGGGGATTTTACACCATCAACCAATACATTTCTACACTGGGCACCAATGTAAGGTGGAATTTAAAATTACTCTAGTATAAGTGAGTCGGAGATATTATAAGGATACAGTTTCGTATCAATTAGTATGCAAATCTTTTCTTATTTTCATGTTAAGGTGGAATTTACACTGGCCACCAATTTAAGGGAAGCTTCTGCATGGACACTGACCACAAATGAAAGTTAGGATTTTTTACCGACTACCAATATAAAGAGGACTTTCTACAGTGGCCACCTATGTAAAGGGGATTTACACTTCCCACAAATGTAATAGGAGCATTCACAGTGACCAGCAATGTGAGGAGGGATTTACACTGGCCACCAATGTAAGGGGGGCATTCACTATGACCACTATGAATGAAAGGATTCTACCCCAAGCCCCAATGTAATGAGAAGATATACAGTTGCAAGAAAAAGTATGTGAACCCCTTGGGATTACGTGGAGTTTTGCATGAATTAGGCATAAAATGTGCTCTGAACGTCATCTAAGTCACAACAATAGAAGAACACAGTCTGCTGAACATAATACCACACAAACATTAGATGTTGCCATGGTTTAACTGTACATAACATGTAAACATTCACAGTGCAGGGAGGAAAAAGTATGTGAACCTTTGGACTTAATAACTGGTTGACCCTCCTTTGGCAGCAATAACCTCAACCAAACATTTCCTGTAGTTGCAGATCAGACCTGCTGTCAGGAATGGACTGGCCAGCAATGGTGGGACTCACCTGCCTTTTGATCTGCAGTACCAGGGCTGGCCAGCGGATGCTCCCAGCAATCAGAGACTCAACTTTGCAGCCAGCTAACACCTGGAACTGATTATGCTGGGGTATTTAAGGGATGGCCAGACCCACAGACTCGGCCTTGGTGTTGTGTTTGTCCTGGGCCCTGTATCCTGTGTCTGTCCTGCATCCTGTTTCTGAACCGCTGCTGACTTCTCCTGCTCTGATCCCGGCTCGCTCTTGACCATCCCTCTGCCTGACCCTCTGTACCACGCTGCTTGCTACCTGTTCTGATCCCTGGCTTGTGACCCTGACCATCCCTCTGCCTGACCCTCTGTACTACGCTGCTTGCTACCTGCTGAACCTGGCCTGTGACCCCGACCAATCTCCGCTTGCTCCCCCTGTACCTACCTGCCCTATTGATATTGACCCGGCCTGCCTGACGACGCTTGCTTGTATGTACTGTTATCTGTGGGTGGTTGGTTTGGTTTGGTTGCACTGTATTATGTTTTAGTATTGCACTGCGTTTATGTTTGTATTGTTAGTGTTAATAAATTATATTGTTTATAACATATCTGAGGTCTGCATTTCCCTGCGTCAGCCACACACCTCTGGTCACACCTGGGAGCCCTGACATTACACCAAGGCCAATCCTGACCAGAAGTGGCTGCACAGGGAAGCCATCTTGGCTTGTTGATGGGAAGGATGGATCTTGATGAGGTTGCATATTTATATCTGCTAGTGTTTGATGACAGAGAGTATGCTTATCAAACTCTGAAGGAGTATACCCGGGATGAACTGCTAGAATGTATACGGCTCGCTCATGTTCTAGTAGATCAGGGCACAGAGTTCTCTGAGGTGCAGCCTTTGATTGAGGTTTGTGCAGAGTTGGTTTCATCTGGTACCCCCGAATGCAGGGATGAATTTTTGCCACCATTTAGTGCAGACCAGGTAGAGTCCCTGGTGTGGTTATTAGAGGATGATGTGGGTTACTTTCTGGAGCGTTATTCCACATGTTCACCACAGACACTAAGAGATTGTATAAACGCAGTGCAGTCATTGACCAGACAGGCTTTGTGTAAGCTCAGCTTTGTTCAACCCATACTGCAGACATGGACAGACTTGTTGCACCCAGCCTCAGTCAGCTTACAAAAACCCAGTCCTGCTTCTAACTCTACTTCTGTATTCCCACCAGCTCCTCCAGTTACAGCCCAGTATACTTGGCTATCTACCGCATGTCAGTCCCCTGTTCCCACTCGCTGCACCTATCCTGCCTTTAACCCTGTAAAAAAGCCCTCTGTAGCAACTGCTCCCTCTCCTGTTCCATCCTCCAGTTCTTCTCTGTCTCCAGCTGCTCCATTCGTTTGCAGACCTGCGTTTACTTGCAGTGCTCCAGTAGTTAAAACCAGAAAAAAGCGAAAATTCTTTCCAACCAATACCATCCTGCCAGTATCCAAACCGGTGAACCTGCCTTCCGTGGTTCAGCCTGATGCCTGTACTCAGCCTGATGCCTGTACTCAGCCTGATGCCTGTACTCAGCCTGATGCCTCTCTTCAGCCTGAAGCCTCTACTCGGCCTGAAGCCTCTACTCGGCCTGATGCCTCTACTCGGCCTGATGCCTCTACTCGGCCTGAAGCCTCTACTCGGCCTGAAGCCTCTACTCGGCCTGATGCCTCTACTCGGCCTGAAGCCTCTCTTCAGCCGGATGCCTCTCTTCAGCCAGATGCCTCTCTTCAGCCTGATGCCTCTCTTCAGCCGGATGCCTCTCTTCAGCCGGATGCCTCTCTTCAGCCGGATGCCTCTCTTCAGCCGGATGCCTCTACTCAGCCTGAAGCCTGCATTCAGCCTGATGCCGCTACTCAGCATGATGAACTGATCCAGCCCGACGATCCTATTACGCCAGTTGACTCGATGCCCGCTGTTGATCCAGATGATCCGGTACCTGATCCAGTGCCCGCTGTCGTGCCAATTGACTCAGAGCCCGCTGTCATACCTGGTGACCCGGTGCCCACTGCCTTGCCAGATGACGCGGTGCCCGCTGGCAAGCCAAATGACCTGATGCCTGGTGACCCAGTGCCCGCTGTCATACCTGGTGACCCGATGCCCGCTGTCGAGCCAGACAATCCGATACCTGATGACCCGGTGCCCACTGTCGTGCCTGTTGACTCGGAGCCCACTGTCGTGCCAGACGACTCGGTGCCTGCTGTTCCGCCAGACGACTCGGTGCCCGCAGTCTTGCCAGACGACTCGAAGCCTGCTGTTCCGCCAGTTGGCTCGGTGCCCGCAGTCTTGCCAGACGACTTGGTGCCCGCTGTTCCGCCAGTCGACTCGGTGCCCGCTGTTCCGCCAGTCGACTCGGTGCCCGCAGTCTTGCCAGACGACTCGGTGCCCACAGTCTTGCCAGACGACTCGGTGCCCGCAGTCTTGCCAGACGACTCGGTGCCCGCAGTCCCGCCAGTTGACTCGATGCCCGCTGTTCCGCCAGGCGACTCGGTGCCCGCAGTCTTGCCAGACGACTCGGTGCCCGCAGTTCCGCCAGTTGACTTGGTGCCCGCTGTTCTGCCAGTTGACTCGGTGCCCGCAGTCTTGCCAGACGACTCGGTGCCCGCAGTCCCGCCAGTTGACTCGATGCCCGCTGTTCCGCCAGTTGACTCGATGCCCGCTGTTCCGCCAGTTGACTCGGTGCCCGCAGTCTTGCCAGACGACTCGGTGCCCGCAGTCTTGCCAGACGACTCGGTGCCCGCAGTCTTGCCAGACGACTCAGTGCCCGCTGTTCCGCCAGTTGACTCGATGCCCGCTGTTCCGCCAGTTGACTCGGTGCCCGCAGTCTTGCCAGACGACTCGGTGCCCGCAGTCTTGCCAGACGACTCGGTGCCCGCTGTTCCGCCAGTTGACTCGATGCCCGCTGTTCCGCCAGTTGACTCGGTGCCCGCAGTCTTGCCAGACGACTCGGTGCCCACTGTCGTGCCTGGTGACTCGGTGCCCGCCGCTTCTTCTGGGGGCCCGAGACCTGTTGCTCCGCCTGAGGGCCCGAGACCTGTCGCTCCATCTGGGGGTCCGGCGCCCGCCGCCCCGCCTGGGGGCCCGATGCCTGTCGCCCCGCCTGGGGGCCCGATGCCTGTCGCCCCGCCTGGGGGCCCGATGCCTGTCGCCCCGCCTGGGGGTCCGATGCCTGTCGCCCCGCCTGGGGGCCCGAGGCCTGTCGCTCCATCTGGGGGTCCGGCGCCCGCCGCTCCGCCTGAGGGCCCGAGACCTGTCGCTCCATCTGGGGGTCCGGCGCCCACCGCTCCGCCTGAGGGCCCGAGACCTGTCGCTCCATCTGGGGGTCCGGCGCCCGCCGCTCCGCCTGAGGGCCCGAGACCTGTCGCTCCATCTGGGGGTCCGGCGCCCGCCGCTCCGCCTGAGGGCCCAAGACCTGTAGTTCTGCTTGGGGGTCCGGCGCCCGCCGCTCCGCCTGGGGGCCCGAGGCCCGTCGCCCCGCCCGGGGGCCCGAGGCCCGTCGCCCCGCCCGGGGGCCCGAGGCCCGTCGCCCCGCCCGGGGGCCCGAGGCCCGTCGCCCCGCCCGGGGGCCCGGTGCCCGTCGCCCCGCCCGGGGGCCCGGTGCCCGCCGCTCCGCCCGGGGGCCCGCTGCCTGCCGCTCCGCCCGGGGGCCCGCTGCCTGCCGCTTCGCCTGGTAGCCCAATGTGCCTCTGCCCGGAGTCCTGCCCGATGTGCCTCTGCCCGGAGTCCTGCCCGATGTGCCTCTGCCCGGAGTCCAGCCCGATGTGCCTCTGCCCGGAGTCCAGCCCGATGTGCCTCTGCCCGGAGTCCAGCCCGATGTGCCTCTGCCCGGAGTCCAGCCCGATGTGCCTCTGCCCGGAGTCCAGCCCGATGTGCCTCTGCCCGGAGTCCAGCCCGATGTGCCTCTGCCCGGAGTCCAGCCCGATGTGCCTCTGCCCGGAGTCCAGCCCGATGTGCCTCTGCCCGGAGTCCAGCCCGATGTGCCTCTGCCCGGAGTCCAGCCCGATGTGCCTCTGCCCGGTGTGCCTCTGCCCGGAGTCCAGCCCGGTGTGCCTCTGCCCGGAGTCCAGCCCGATGTGCTTCTGCCCAGTGTGCCTCTGCCCGGTGTGCCTCTGCCCGGTGTGCCTCTGCCCGGAGTCCAGCCCGATGTGCCTCTGCCCGGTGTACCGCTGCCCGGAGTCCTGCTCGGTGTGCCAGTCTTTGATATCCCGCTAGTTACCAGACCCGGGCGGTGGAACATTTTTCCCAGCTAGGACTGTTTGGAGCGTCCTGAGGCCGCTCCTTGAGGGGGGGGTACTGTCAGGAATGGACTGGCCAGCAATGGTGGGACTCACCTGCCTTTTGATCTGCAGTACCAGGGCTGGCCAGCGGATGCTCCCAGCAATCAGAGACTCAACTTTGCAGCCAGCTAACACCTGGAACTGATTATGCTGGGGTATTTAAGGGATGGCCAGACCCACAGACTCGGCCTTGGTGTTGTGTTTGTCCTGGGCCCTGTATCCTGTGTCTGTCCTGCATCCTGTTTCTGAACCGCTGCTGACTTCTCCTGCTCTGATCCCGGCTCGCTCTTGACCATCCCTCTGCCTGACCCTCTGTACCACGCTGCTTGCTACCTGTTCTGATCCCTGGCTTGTGACCCTGACCATCCCTCTGCCTGACCCTCTGTACTACGCTGCTTGCTACCTGCTGAACCTGGCCTGTGACCCCGACCAATCTCCGCTTGCTCCCCCTGTACCTACCTGCCCTATTGATATTGACCCGGCCTGCCTGACGACGCTTGCTTGTATGTACTGTTATCTGTGGGTGGTTGGTTTGGTTTGGTTGCACTGTATTATGTTTTAGTATTGCACTGCGTTTATGTTTGTATTGTTAGTGTTAATAAATTATATTGTTTATAACATATCTGAGGTCTGCGTTTCCCTGCGTCAGCCACACACCTCTGGTCACACCTGGGAGCCCTGACACCTGCACAACGATCTGGAGTCATTTTGGACCACTCCTCTTCACAAAACTGTTTCAGTGTAGCAATATTCTTGGGATGTCTGGTGTGAATCGCTCTCTTAAGGTCATGCCACAGCATTTCAATCGGGTTGAGGTCAGGACTCTGACTGGGCCACTCCAGAAGGTGTATTCTGTGCTGTTGCAGCCATTGTTTTGTTGAATGACTTGTATGCTTTGGGTCATTGTCCTTTTGCATCACCCATCCTCTGCGGAGCTTCAGTTGGCGGACAGATGGTCATACGTTTTCCTGCAAAATGTCTTGATAAACTCTGGAATTCATTTTCCCATCAATGACAACAATCCGTCCAGGCCCTGAGGCAGCAAAGCAGCCCCAAACCATGATGCTCCCTCCGCCATGTTTCACAGTGGAGATGAGGTTTTGATGTTGGTGTGCTGTGCCTTTTTTTCTCCACACATGGTGTTGTGTGTTCTTCCCAAACAACTCAATCTTGGTTTCATCTGTCCACAGTATATTTTGCCAGTAGTGCTGTGGAACATCCAGGTGCTCTTTTGCAAACTTCAAACGTGCTGCAATATTCTTTTTGGACAGCAATGGCTTCCTCCGTGGTGTCCTCCCATGTACTCCATTCTTGTTTAATGTTTTCCTTATTGTAGATGTGTCAACAAAAATGTTACCATGTGCCAGAGATTTCTGTAGGTCTTTAGCTGACACTCTGGGATTCTTCTTTACCTCATGCAGCATTCTGCGCTGTGCTCTTGCAGTCATTTTTACAGGACGACCACGCCTAGGGAGAGTAGCAACAGTGCTAAACTTCCTCCATTTGTAGACAGTCTGTCTTACCGTGGACACATGAACATCAAGGCTTTTGGAGATACTTTTGTAACCCTTTCCAGCTTCATGCAAGTCAACAATTCTTGATCGTAGGTCTTCTGAGAGCTCTTTTCTGTGAGGCATGGTTCACATCAGACAGTGCTTCTTGAAATCAGTAAACCCAAAACAGGTGTGTGTTTTTTAAGAGCAGGACAGCTGTCAGCAACACATCCAATATCATCACACTGATTGGGGTCAAGGTTGGCTCACTCCTGGCTCCAATTAGCTCTGGGAGAAGTCATTAAGCTAGGGCCTCACATACTTTTTCCTCCCTGCACTGTGAATGTTTACATGTTATGTGCAAATAAACCATGGCAACATCTAATGTTTGTGTAGTATTATGTTCAGCAGACTGTGTTCTATTGTTGTGACTTCGATGACGTTCAGAGCACATTTTATTCCCAATTCATGCAAAACTCCACGTAATCCCAAGGGGTTCACATACTTTTTCTTGCAACTGTACACTCACCACCAATATCATTTAGACATTTAGCCTATGTTCACATTTGTGTGTGTTGAGAACACATGCAAAGATTGCTTTCCTGACACCACAGAAATGTATTGCCCTTTATCAGATACACAGCAGTGCCATTAATTGTTAATGACACCCTCACGCATCTGTTGACGTTTGCGTTTCCACATGCACCAAAACTCAGGGTGCTGTGGCTTGCTGGGATTTTAAAAAAGGGTTGAGTACTTTATTTCTGCATTTTTAGAACATAGAGCAGCCCATTGAAATGAATGGGCTGCCCTACACGGGACATACATCTTTATCCCCCCCGTCAGTACACCTTTGCATCTTAAATCTCCCTGCTAACCTCTGCACCCCAAATCTCCCTCTCCTCTTCACTCTAACCTCACCCCCCTCCTTAACTCTACATGCCTCCTCTGCTCCTCATTGCACCCACCTTCCTTACCTCTGTACATCCCCTCCTTACTCACCTGTGCACCCCAAACTGTAATTCTTTTTCTGCCTGCCTCTGCACACAAACACACCCCCACACTTTGCTTACCTTTGTAGAACAGACTCATGTGACCACAATTGCAAGCAAGACTTTTAAGCATGCTCCTGTTTACCACCCCAGTGGGCAGCATTCAGCAGAGGTGATGGTGGCTGGAACCTCAGGGGGGCATAATATACATATGAATGCTGCCAATATTTACATATGATTGCCCATGTTATTTACATATCAATGCAGGTTATTTACATGTGAATACTGACCCAGTCTGCATGTAAGCCATGGCTATAGGGCAGAGCTGCAGCATAAGTAACAGCACTTCACACTGAGATTTCGGGACCCAGTGTGGGATGAAGACTTCAAGGGACAATGTAAACTGGAACAGTTGGCAAATATGTGGCAGCTGCTTTGGGCCCTACAACTATGACTAGGCCTATGGCTGCTGCCGCTTTTGCCCCTCCTTAACCACTTGCTGACCGCCCTATAGCAGAAACACTGCTACAGGGCGCAGCGGTGCACAAAATCACATGATTTTGCATTTCCGGTGCGCGCACCCTACCCACGCCGCCATTCGCGGCTGCGGCTGTCACTCACTGGGTCCCGGTCGGTATTTACCCACCGGTGCCCGGTGATTACCGAGCATATCCAATGGGGAGGAAGACTGTTTTGTTTACAAACAGTCTTTTCCCCTCTCAGCTCGGGCACACTCGAGCACAGCACAGCCATCCTGATCAGTGAGCTTATAGTGAAGCACACACCCCCCGCCCCCTAGTAAAATACTCTCTACATATAGTTAACCCTTTGATCACCTCTCATGTTAACCCCTTCCTGCCCAGTGCCATTAGTACAGTTAGTTCCCCCCAGTGTCAGAATGTCCGCCACAGTCCCCCTAAAAGTCGCTGACCGCTGCCATTACTAGAAAAAAAAAAGAAAATTCCAGTATCTATACATTTGTAAATGCTATAACTTTCACGTAAACCAATTAATTTACACATATTGGGATTTTTTTTAGCAAAGACATGTAGCAGAATACTTTTTTGCCTAAATTTTACTTGACTTGTTTAATAGCAAAAAGTCCAAAATATTGTGTTTTTCTCAAAATTGTCTGTCTTTTTTTTCTTATAGTGCAAAAAATAAAAAACACACAGGTGATCAAATACCACCGAAAGAAAGCTCAATTATGACCGCGCAATTGTCAGTTAAAGTAACATAGCACCATAACACAAGAAATGGCCTGGTCAGGATGGGTGGTAAATCCACAGGAGGGTAAGTGGTTAAAGATGCCCTGGTCTCACAGCCAAAACAAGAAGTGAGACAAAATATCTGCAAATTAAAGGAATCCCTTCCCCCCCCCCCCCCCCAGTTTACTAGAATTAGTGTCCCCATTGGAAGATTTCCCCTCGATCACTGGGATTTTCTTTTACTTACGCTTTCAGTGATGATCGATCGTAAACAGGACAAATAGCAGGGGGAATTTCCCTAAAGCGGCACGGACAGAAATAAATACCTAACAGGTGTTCTTTATTCATGTTTCTTCCTCGTATACATTAGCATCACATTCTATGAACAAACAAACAGTACTTCCAGCACCCGCCCCCCACAAAAAAAGAAAAAAATAACAGAACACAATAATTAATACTCCTCCCCCTTTACACACATGTAGCATTACCCCCAAGAGGTCCACTAGTAACTGGTTCCCTTGTCCTTGCACAGCCAGGCAACAAGCATTTTTCTCCACTTTTGTCCAGACACAATGAAACAGTCTCTGAGTTTTGTTTTGTTTTTTATTAAGGGGAAATAACTTGGATAGGGTAATAGGGATTATAGGATGTCCAACTTGACTGAAGCAATGCACAGGGACAATTTCCTTCCTACGTACAGAGAAGGATCTGGACAGTTCTCCTCCCTGGATATGGTCAGTCTTTACAGATCAGTAGCAAAAAGCCCTTTACAGACTGGGAACTCTCAGGCCCCCTTTGAAAGTTAGTACAGATTGTAGCAAACTGCATGCACAAGTATCTCCTCTCCTCTGTAGAACTGCTCCTAGCTCCACAGCCTGCAGGCACTATCAGCTCTCCTGGCTGCTCTGAAGATCTCACAGGACAAGGATAAAGGGTTAGGCACAGTGCTGTCCTTTGAAAGCTTGCTACACATGGCAGTATCTCCCCTTGTAAATCACTGGGTGTGCTGATGTACTCACTCTGTCCTCTTTGGTCCCTGCTGCTCCTTAGGCAAGATTCCTGCTCAAACTATGCTGTTGATGAGATCTTCCCAGGCCTTCCTGAGCCCAGCCTGGAAGTAAAGACCCCCCCCTACACCTAGGAGATCTCTCCTAGGTCACTGACAGCCTGCTCGGCACTCCATCTTCCAGCCCCCCCCCACTAGCACGGCTCTCTCATATTTATGGGCTAGTCTTACCACACTACCAGGGCCTCCTAGCCTGGTAGCCTGGGATTGGTCAGACTCCCATAAATATGCAGATTTACTGTAGGTCTTAACCCCTTCCGCCCGCTGGCTTGTGCAAGCTTCCTTGGGCCTCCAGAACCAGGTGGAGATGATAGAGTCCCAACCAGCCTGACCAGCAGTATCCCAACCTAATTACAGACTCACACAGTTACCATGAGTCATATCACAATAAATTTACTTGCGCTAACACTAGTAGCACGCTAAAGGTGATACACACAAAATTGAAATTTATTACTGCTCTCCTATGCTTGATCTTTAGCTACCTGTTTATTGTAGGCACTTTACCTTCTCTGTCTTCCTTTTATACTTCCATCAATTCTGCGTATGTTTTTGACCTTTTAAACGTGTACAGCAAGAGGGTTATTCATTTTTAAACAAAAACGAGAACCCTAAAAACTTGGTATCCAGGAATCTGTAAAATAATATATATGTAACAGTAGCTCCAGTCTGGAGTTTTTCTAACACTGCAGGGTGTTCTGAGAGTGCACAAAACCAAGCACAGAAGAAAAATCTTGATGTCGGGTAGTTCTAACCCAGTATTAGAATTCTTAGAAATTCTGGGTTGGGACTAGGGTTCTTGGGGCCTGGAACAGTGGTACAATTTGCCAGTCAGATGCAGCTTCATTGCCAGTACAGCCTACTGTGGTTGCTTTAGAGAAACCTAGTGGAAGGAGAAGGCTTTCAAAAGCCTGGGGTCATTAGGCTTAAAAGAAGCTCCATAGCTGTTGAAGTAGGTGATCGAATTAAAGACCACAGCCCATTTAGAGCAGAATTCTGGCTTGCTGGAACATCAGATAGTTGTACATTAGCTGAAGCAGAGAGTGGTGCAGTAGTTTTAAATATATTCTCAATCCTGCAATCCAATACCTTTGTACCATTGTGAAATTAAGAGGACTAGCATGGAAGGAAGGATGTTGGCTTATATAGTTTCTGTGAACTTTTGATGTGTTTTTTGTGTGCCTTATCTGCAATAAATAGGCTATGACTTTTCTTTTCTGGGACTGCTGATCAGCCAGCATGTGTGTGGGATGCTGTATCCATTTGGAACTCCTATAGCAAATCTCTTCCTGATAATGTAAAGCAGTGGCTCTCAATGTCTTTTTCAGTGGCAATTGGAAGAGCCACTGCTGTAGCTTGTAATTGACTCCCAGTATCAGCATAGGCTTACTGGTGGATGAAAAAATAAGTGTGCATTGTGAAGAATGTGTCTGCCTACCCCCCTTCTTCCTTTAAGTGAAACTACAAGCTGCAGCAAGTACCGTATGCATGTGAAACCCCTGCATTTCTAATGGTGCAGGATTTAAGGTAGATCTGAGGTCTAAAGATGCATGATATGTGGTCTGAAGGTGATAGAACTGGGTTTGATCTGAAGTCTGAAGGCGCTATTATTCAATGGCACACTGGTCTGGTTGTTTAATACTTCCAAATTTCAATTTCAATGTGGAAAGGGCTGCTGACCATAGTTATGACTATAATTAGATACAAATGCATATCAGACTATTTTAGTTACCATGAGTCATATCACAATAAATTTACTTGCGCTAACACTAGTAGCACGCTAAAGGTGATACACACAAAATTGAAATTTATTACTGCTCTCCTATGCTTGATCTTTAGCTACCTGTTTATTGTAGGCACTTTACCTTCTCTGTCTTCCTTTTATACTTCCATCAATTCTGCGTATGTTTTTGACCTTTTAAACGTGTACAGCAAGAGGGTTATTCATTTTTAAACAAAAACGAGAACCCTAAAAACTTGGTATCCAGGAATCTGTAAAATAATATATATGTAACAGTAGCTCCAGTCTGGAGTTTTTCTAACACTGCAGGGTGTTCTGAGAGTGCACAAAACCAAGCACAGAAGAAAAATCTTGATGTCGGGTAGTTCTAACCCAGTATTAGAATTCTTAGAAATTCTGGGTTGGGACTAGGGTTCTTGGGGCCTGGAACAGTGGTACAATTTGCCAGTCAGATGCAGCTTCATTGCCAGTACAGCCTACTGTGGTTGCTTTAGAGAAACCTAGTGGAAGGAGAAGGCTTTCAAAAGCCTGGGGTCATTAGGCTTAAAAGAAGCTCCATAGCTGTTGAAGTAGGTGATCGAATTAAAGACCACAGCCCATTTAGAGCAGAATTCTGGCTTGCTGGAACATCAGATAGTTGTACATTAGCTGAAGCAGAGAGTGGTGCAGTAGTTTTAAATATATTCTCAATCCTGCAATCCAATACCTTTGTACCATTGTGAAATTAAGAGGACTAGCATGGAAGGAAGGATGTTGGCTTATATAGTTTCTGTGAACTTTTGATGTGTTTTTTGTGTGCCTTATCTGCAATAAATAGGCTATGACTTTTCTTTTCTGGGACTGCTGATCAGCCAGCATGTGTGTGGGATGCTGTATCCATTTGGAACTCCTATAGCAAATCTCTTCCTGATAATGTAAAGCAGTGGCTCTCAATGTCTTTTTCAGTGGCAATTGGAAGAGCCACTGCTGTAGCTTGTAATTGACTCCCAGTATCAGCATAGGCTTACTGGTGGATGAAAAAATAAGTGTGCATTGTGAAGAATGTGTCTGCCTACCCCCCTTCTTCCTTTAAGTGAAACTACAAGCTGCAGCAAGTACCGTATGCATGTGAAACCCCTGCATTTCTAATGGTGCAGGATTTAAGGTAGATCTGAGGTCTAAAGATGCATGATATGTGGTCTGAAGGTGATAGAACTGGGTTTGATCTGAAGTCTGAAGGCGCTATTATTCAATGGCACACTGGTCTGGTTGTTTAATACTTCCAAATTTCAATTTCAATGTGGAAAGGGCTGCTGACCATAGTTATGACTATAATTAGATACAAATGCATATCAGACTATTTTAGCCCCTACACTGTCCTGACAGCGGTTCTTCAACTGGTCATTACATATCAGGCTGGCAGCATACAACCCTAAGCACACAGGCATTTCTTGATCATCAACTATACTAAGCATTTACAAAACATCTGAAAAAAAAACCTGAACCCTTTAAGCACCTCTCTATTTAGATACTGTTACTTGTATCTACATTTGTAAGTATTTTAGAAAATGTGTAAGTATATTAGAAAAGAAGAAATCTTACACATAAAACCATCACGATTATATTAAATATACATCAGGAAACCCAATTCTACTAGTAAGTAATGGTACTTGAAGTTTCAGGAATTATATACCTACTTGTGTTATCCTCTCTGGATGAAGTTGAAAGTTCAGTGTCCACAAGTTTCCTATTAGAGGCAATGGAAAAGGCCCAGGGGGGAGACTTCTCAAAGTCCATAGGACTTTCAAATAATTGATTATCAACAGAGTCCCCAAAAATAGAAAAAATAAATCAGAGATAGTCCACATTGCTAGGTAAATGTGAGTTAAACAAGACAGTATGAAAATAAAAAAATCTTTATCTACTGTTTGTGATGCAATTAATCTGTGCTCAGTTTGTCTATTAAAGCACTGACCATGATAGGTTACAGTCCAGATATCTTTTATACAAGTGCTGTTAATATGTAACTACTATTCAGCAGTTTCACAGGACTACTTATCTTAAAGGGAAATTACAGTCAAGTTATTATATTTTTGTTTAACGTATAGGTATTAAACTGTTTATTACTGTATTTGTACAATCTGTCTTCTACAAATAAATAAACTGTCTGTAAGTTCAAAAAACCGGTTTGTTTTTATCTATACATGTAGATAAACTATATTCCTGAAACTTATTGTCCCACCTGTAGGTATATTATATGATCAAAAGTTTGTGGACACCTGATAATCTCACATGCTATATGGCAAAATATGTGACACAACCTTCGACAGTAATTATTGAGTGCAGGTGTTTTCAATGAAGGTTCTTGTTAATGTTACAACATACAAAGAAATAGTAAACAACCGTGTGCTTCCAACCTTGTGATGACAGGTTTAGGATGTGACTGTGCCCAAAAGTAAAGTCCAAAATGATATGGTTTGAACTTGGTGTGGAGGAACCTGAGTTGCCTTCACTGAGCCTTGACCTCAACCCTATTGTAAATCCTTGGGATATACTCAAATGCCTATTGTGTGCCAGACCTTCTTGTTCAACATCAGTACTAGACCTCACAAGTGCTCTTTTGAATAAATGGGCCAAATTCCCACAGACACACTTTCCAGTGGAACCTGTTATAGCCCCAAAGTGCAGTTGTGTATCAACGCTCATGGTTTTGGAATGGCATATATAACAAACTCGTATATTGTAGGTGTGATGGTCAGGTGTTCACTTTTGATCATATAGTGTATGTGAGGTTATATGCATGTCAGGTTACATGAAAATTCTGCATGGTTTGTCAGGCTTTAGGACAGTTAGGGGAAATACTGTATTAAGATATTTGCATAGATTAAGATATTATGCTTTCCAACAATGTGGCTCAGTTAGCATTAATACTTTTTTCTACAATACCAATTTGTTTTTATGTCATACTATAGGAATCAAAAACTAATGATTATATTTAAAATGCAGTAACTTTTCTGACCACACTGAGTAAGAATGAATGTTAAAACGCAATAGTATAAATATTGAAAACAAAAAGCCATACCTCCAACGTGGAAACAAGGCTAAGCGACTCAAGTATGCACAAAAACATAGGAACTGGGGTGCAGAAAAAATGGCAGCAGGTGCTATAGACTGATGAGTCAAAATTTTAAATATTTGTCTGAAACAGGAGGCAGTTTGTTCACTGAAGGGCAGGAAAGCTGTACACTAATGTACTAATGAGTGTCTGCAGGCAACATTGAAGCATGGTGGAGGTTCCTTGCAAGTTTAGGGCTGCATTTCTGCACATGGAGTTGGAGGATTGGTCAGCATCAATGGTGTCCACAGTGCTGAGAAATACAGGCAGATACTTATACATCAAGCCTTACCATCAGGGGGCGTGGTATTGGACCCAGATTTATTCTGCAGCAGGGCAGTGACCAGAAACATACAGCCAATGTCATTAAGCACTATCTTCAGCATAAAGAAGAACAAGGAATCCTGGCAGTCATGTTTGGCCCCCACAGAGCCCTGATCCCCACATTATTAAATCTGTCTGGCAATACATAAAAAGGAACACTTTTTAAATAGAGTATAGCATCAAGTCAATGAAACTCCTGGGATATTGATCTGGTCAAGTAGCAGAGGGGGTTGTTAATCAGTTTCAGCTGCTTTGTTGTTAATGAAATTAAAAACAGATGCACTAGATGGGCAACAATGAGGCGACCCCTAAAACAGGAATGGTTTTACAGATGGAGACCACTGACATTTTTTTCCCTACTCAGTGTTACTACTGGGAGCATGAGACGATCCCTGGACCCTACAGAGGTTGCACAGGCAGTCCAACAGTCTGGGGAGACATATCCATGGAAAAACACTCAGACCTTTACAGGCTAGACAATGGCACCCTGACGGTCATTAGGTATTGGGATGAAATCCTTGGACCCATTGTCAGACCCTATGCTGGTGCAGTGGGTCCTGGGTTCCTCCTGGTGCACGAAAATGCCCGGCCCCATGTAGTGATGAAGAAATTGATACCATTGAATGGCCCCCATGCTCGCCTGACCTAACTCCAGTAGGACACCTCTGGGATATCATGTTTAGGTCCATCTGATGCCACCAGGGTACACCTCAGACTGTCCAGGAGCTCAGTGATGCCTGGTCCAGATCTGGGAGGAAATACCCCAGGACACCATTTGTCATCTCATTAGGAGCGTGCCCCAACGTTGTCAGACATGCATACAAGCACGTGGGGGCCATACAAACCATACAAAGTAGCATTTTGAGTTGCTGCAATGCAATTTCAGTAAACTGGATTAATCTGCTGCATCATTTTTTCACTTTGACTTTTGGGGTGTCTTTGAATTCAGAGCTCTGTAAGTTGATAATTTTCATTTCCATCAAACGATGGGGCATCCTTACGTTCCTAGCACATTACACAGTCCATATCAGTATAGACATCCAGCATGATCTGATGTGTTTTTAAAAGTGCTCGTTTAAATTTTTTGATCAGTGTATATATACACAATATATATATATATATATATACACAGACTTTATATATATATACAGTGCCTTGAAAAAGCACTCATCTCTGCTGCTCTTCCAGAGTCACCATGGGCCTTTTGGTAGCTTTTCAGATTAATGCTCTCCTTCCCCAGCTTGTCAGTTTAGGTGGACGGCCATGTCTTCATAGGTTTGCAGTTGTGGCATACTCTTTACATTTTTGGATGATGGATTGAACAGTGCTCCATGAGATGGAATATTTTTTATAACTTAACCCTGCTTTAAACATCTCCACAATTTTATCCCTGATCTGTCTGGTGTGGTGTTCCTTGGCCTTCATTATGCTGCTTGTTCACTAATGTTCTCTAACAAACCTCTAAGGGCTTCACAGAACAGCTGTATTTATACTAAGATTAAATTACACACAGGTGAACTCTGTGTACTAATTAGGTGACTTCTGAAGGCAATTGGTTCCACTAGATTTTAGTTAGGGGTATCAGAGTGAAGGGGCCTGAATACAAATGCACACCACACTTTTCAGATATTTATTTGTAAAACTTTTGAAAACCATTTATCATTTTCCTTCCACTTCACAATTATGTGCCACTTTGTGCTGGTCTATCACATAAAATCCCCAAAAAATACATTTACGGTTTTCATTGTAACATGACAAAATGTTGAAAATTTCAAGGTGTATGAATGCTTTTTCAAGGCACTGTGTATGGGAAAAATACAACTTGGTGTCTTTAAGTGCAAACTTGCCTGCAACATACATCTTGTTCATGTTCAATGCAGCAGTTATGTTAGCTAATCTTTTTTATACATTAAATTATGCACAGATTTACATTAATGCAGTATGAAATCTCCTCTTTACAGGATTGTCAGTGAAGCCAAATTTACCAAGACAATACCTTTGCCCAAGCTGAGCCTCCTCCCTCCAGAAGACCACGATTGCTTTTGATTAGTAATTTATATGTAGGGTCATCAACAGAGAAACGATGTCCGTAAACCACAGCAGATATTACATTTCCTACAGGGGTTATTAATACTTTTTCAGGGCACTGTGTATATATATATACCAATGATCCTCAATTTTTACTTTACCATATTTAATAGTTTTTCCATTATTTTCATAGTCTGAAAACAAAGCAAGTTTCCCCCTTAAGACCCTTAGGCTCACTTAGTATGTCTAATGACAGCTTCCAATGAGGCTGACTATGCCCAGTTATTGAAACAGTTTTGTTCCATAACTTTTTCTCTTTTTTTCCACCATTGTAAAGCATTTTTCTGTTATCTTTTTTTTCTTTTTGTATATCTTCTCTTTAGCACCAGGTCAGCATTGTGATGATACCTCACTTCTCTGGGGCGTCATTTCCACTGGTTGATATGCATGTGAAATGGTGTATTTCTGATCTGTCACACAGACATGCACAGTAGCACTTTTCGTCTAGGATTTTGTATGACATTCAGATTCGGGGCTAATTTGGATTGTTGGATTCTTTGAGGGCAAGCAGTCCACTTCCCTTTTTACTACTATAAGTGAGTGTAAAGGCAAACATACTTACCTGCTCTGTGCAGTGGTTTTGCACAGAGCGCTGATCCCCCACTTCTCAGGTCCCCTGCTGGCGCTCCTGGTCCCCCCCTCCTGCCAAGTGCTCCCATAGCAAGCAGTTTGCTACGGGGCACCCAGCAGGCTTGCTTCCAAGTCACTGCTCTGTGTCCATTCACATGGCTTGGCCCAGCCTCTACTACCTCATTGGCTCACAGGCTGTGATTGACAGCCGATGAGTAGGGAGAGACCCAGGACAGCCGCAAGTCTCATAAACATCGCTGGATCGAGATGGGGCTCAGGTAAGTATTAGGGGGACTGGGGGGTTGCTGCACACAGAAGACTTTTTTTCATGCATAGAATACATGAAGGTAAAACACCTTGAGTCTTTACAACCACTTTAATGCTTAAGCCTGGTGCCCCAATTTTTTTTTCCAGCAAAAAACTCCCTGTTGCAGTTTTGGTTAACTTTTGATTCATTTTTGGCTAAGCTTAAGTATGATTTTGCTATAAGCAAAAGGGTAGACAGGGCTGAGTATCGTGAGCCTCTATTTTTGCTTATTGATTTTACCAATAATGACTTAACAGTGATTTTATCCCATTAACAATCTATCCAAATCTAAAAATAAGTTTTGCTTTTAGGTATACTTTAACAATTATTGAAAATAGTTTTTTTTAGTACACAAAGCTTATAAAGGTTAATCAGATAACTAATCCATTGGTAAATGTATATTGTGTAATCAAAATAAATGCTATCAGTAAAAAAGCAGGTTGTTCCAAAATATCAGAAAAGAAAAACTTGGCTGAACTTCTAGCTGTTAGGAACACAAATAAAGTCCTCTGAACAATTTCTGCTGATAAACACACTATACTGTATTCCTTTGCAGCTTGACTCCTGTATGATGTAAAAAAGAGAAAGAAGCTTTCTTATTCCTTTCCTGAGGTACTGGCACATTAATATTTACACCTTCCTCTCCTCTTCAGTGTTCCACTCCCCCCTCCGCACTCCCTTTTCTGTGGGCCGTATTACTTTGATATTACACCCCCTTGCTTTCCTAACCTAGCTGTCCACTGTTGTTCTTGCTCAGTGAGTTGCTTCATCTAACCCTCAAATCACCTATGTATGTTAACAGCTATTTTCAGCTGTGGGGTCCAATGAGAGCTGAAAATATCAGTCACATGGCTTAAATTAACTATGGTAATGCCAAATAATACACATATTTTAAAGCTTGATAAATTGAGCATTTTTTTGGTGAAATTAAATATTGATTTATATGAAATCAAGGCTACCAATAGTCAAATGCCTTTTTGTACAGAAGAAAGGCTCCATACCTAAGCTTACTATGTAATATGTTGTGATCAATCCATGTTGCACTTCCACAGAAAAATTACATTATTGAACAAAAACACATTATACTGTATCATGCTATGCCAACAAAATCATGGTTACTTAGTTGGTAAGGTTGAATAAAGACACCAGTCAATCCAGTTCAATCTGTATGGGTGTATGTATGCATTTATGTCTCTACCACTTCCCATAACCCTGTATATTGTGTTCGCTAAGATACCCATCTAGAAGTCTTTTGAATTATCAACACTTCCTGCTGACACCACTGACTGTGGAGGGGAGTTCCACATCCTTACCGTTCTAACAGTAAAGGACCCCTTACTCAGGCTAAGCTTGAACTGCTTCTCATTCAACTTCATTAAGTGACCACATGTCTTCTTGAGTGACCTGAGATTGAATAGTTTCCTCCCTATGCTAGAATCACCATTTAGATATATATATTGCTATCATATCCCCTTCTTAAGTGTCCCTTCTCCAGGAAAATAAGCCTAATGTGTGTAGCCTTTCCTCATAACTGAAGTCCTCCAGCATCCTTATTAGTTTTGTTGCCCTTCTCTGGACTCTTTTTATTTTCAGCACATCCTTCCTGAGGACTGGTGACCAGAACTGGATGACATACTCAAGATATGGCTCAACCAGAGTTTTGTAAAGTGGCAAAATTATTGATTCATTGCTTGAGTAAATACCCTTTTTATATATGCTAATAGTCTGCTGGTCTTGTTTTCTGCAGCTTGGCATTGCATGCTGTCATCTACAAGGACCCCCAGATCCTTTTCCATCCTCTATTCCCCCAGAGGTTCTGCCCCTAGCATGTAGCTTGCATTCATAGTTTTAGTCTCCAAGTGATTCATTTTACATTTTCCTACAAAGATATGGCGAGTGGCTGACAGACACAATGTTTCACCACATCCCTATATAAATATATGCAGTTGAAGAGAGGTTGTGGGATTTTATAGGTGCATGTTTTTTTTTTAATTTTCAAAATTTATTGATATCATTAAAATTCCATTTAATATAAAACCAATTTCAACAAACTTTACAATCACAAGACCCTTGACTGTTTATTGCGGTATAGAGATGACACTTCCCAACATGTTTTGCCTGGCCTAGGCTTCTTCAGGGGAAAAAAAGGAGGTATCTGCAATACAGTCTAGAATTATATAAAAAATACAAAATTAATCAGAAATGTACACACACATATACTTTTAGTCAAGAACAAAACAATTGTCCAGATACATATGATCCCCCTGCTCACCCTTTGTGACCCAAATATCAATGTTGCTCTTGGGGTGAGAAAACCCATGTGTTGAATAAGGGACTAAAGCATCCATGTGATTGCAGAAGGTACATAGATGACTGGATTCTATCAAAACATGCAGAAATAACCATAAACCTAAACATAAGAGATTCTCCTCTAAAAAAAACAAAGGAACAATAACAATGGTCACTTACAAAAAAGTGGTTAAGAATAGATGGCCACACCTGGGTGTCAAAGGTCTGTTTTGCTAGCATGGATTCAGTACTACTGAAAAAAGCACAGTACATACCAATAAACCTGCCTGAATATTATCAATTGGCAAATATATAACATATAGCCACGTCAGTAATACAGTTCATTAGAATTTGCCAAGATAGGATTGCCAACAAACACTGGATCAAATTAATATAAGATCTAAATCAGTAAGTGATTGCATAGTGTAGCACAGCAATAGTGAGATTACCAAACAATGTGTCCGTGGTGCATGCAGCCGATGGTTAAGTGAAGCAAAGTTTACAAATCTTTTTGTGCCTCAGTGCTGGAACATTGCCCATGTGGCCAAGAGACCAACTCCATCTTCATCGGCCCATTATGTACCTTCCACCTGGCCGGCGTGTGCCTGGCGCAGATGCCCGTTGTGTCACATTTTTCTACAATAATCCTCATTTGCCATTTGTTTGCCCACTCCTCTATTTTATTAAGGTCTTTTTGTAAAGTTTCAAACTCCTGTTGTGAAATTATTGCCCTGCTTAGCTTCATATTGTCAGGAAGCACTGAGATTGAACTATTTATGCCAACCTCTATATCATTTATGAACAAGCTGAATAGAATTTGGCCCAGGACAGAGCCCTGTGGCACCCCACTTACAATTTCAGACCATTTGGAAGATACGCTATTTATCACCACCCTTTGGACATGCCCCTGTAATCAGTTTTCTATACAGGTACATACACTGGCATCAATGCCAAGAGACCTCAATTTGTAAATTAAGTATTTCTGGGGTACTGTGTCAAATGCTTTGATGAAATCTACATACACTACATACACTATCCAGATTACAGCTCTCTTCCTCACAGAATGTTAATCAGATGGTCTGGCAAGAACAATTTTTATAAATCCATGCTGGTTACTAATAATGAAACTATTTTCTTCAGCTAATTCTTGGATATAGTTCCTTATCATCCCTTCCAATAGCTTACATGCTATTGATGTTAAACTGTTTGGCCTGCAGTTATCAGGTATATATCTCGGCCCTTTTTTTAATATTGGTACCACTTCAGCTTTCTATCAGTCTGGTATGATTACAGTCAGTATGCTGTCCTTAAAGATTAGGAATTATTATTATACAGTATTTATATAGTGCCAACAGTTTGCTCAGCGCTGTACATTATAAAGGGAGACAGTGCAGTAACAATACGATTCAATACACGAGGGGTTCGAGGGCCCTGCTCCTTGGAGCTTACAATCTAGGAGGAATAACGATCTGGCCATGACCTGGCTAAATTCTTTGAGGACTCTCAGATGTAAGCCATCTGGTCCTGGTAATTTGTTCACATTAAGTTTTTCAAGTCCTTTAAGAACACTAGCTTCTGTTAACTTCAAGTGTACCCTCCTTGCTGTGTTGCTAACACTACCGTTTTGTCTGTTATACCACTCACTCCCTGTCTTCTCCCTGTCACTTCTAATCAAGTTCTCCTTAATATCCTCTATGGGGCCAATATGTTCTGACTTTGTCTTTTTTACTATTTATATATTTGAAACCTTTTTTTGTGGATTCCTTTTACTTTCCTCTGCTATGTGTCTCTTGTGGTCTCTTTTTGCTGCTCCAATCAACCTCTTACATTTCTTATTGCATTCTTTGTAGTGCTGGAATATTTACTGTATCCCCTCGATCTTGTATTTTTTTTTAAAGGTAAGTTTTTTTCTCCTTAATGTGCCTTTTTAGCCACCCAGGTTAAACTGTAGATCTTACTGCACAACAGTCTATTATATCACCCACCAAGAACATATCAGACTGCAAAACCACATAATATCACCCAACAAAATCACAATGTAATACAAAAGCAATTTTCAATATTCCGTGACCATCATCCCCCCTTGTATAAAACCCTCCTTGTGTCCATCTAGCAAACTGTGCCCCTACAGGCCTACACCAATAACACCCTCATACATTGTTGATTAGTGTAAATTTCCTGGTTACATTGGTGGTATTTGTAGAATCTCCTATTGCATTGGTGGTCAGTATAAATGGCCCAGTCACAGTGACTGCAGTGAATGGCATTCTTCCAGTGTGGAAAACCACCAGTGAACAAGCTCTAATGGCCAATGTAAATGCTCCTGTTACATTGTTAGTCAGTGTAAATGCACCTATCACACTGATGGTTGGAGTATATGCTCCGTTACATTGGAGGCCAGTTACATCTATTATTATTATTTATTTATTATTACAGGTACTTATTACTGGTATGTTTATGCCAGTGCACATTTCTCATTGGACTGGTAACCAGTGTAAACGCACCCGTTAAATTGTTGGCCATTGTAGATGCTCCTGTTTCATTGTTGGTCAGTGTAAATGCACCCATTGCATTCTTGGTGGGAGTACATGCTTTGTAAGATTGGAAGCAAGTGAAAAGACTCTGTTACATTGGTAGTCATTATAAATGCCCCTCTTACATTTGTGATTAATTTAAATGCCAACATTGGTGGTCTTTGTAAATGCCCATACCATGCATGGTCAATGTTGAGATGTGGAGATGAGGAAAGGTGAAATGTTTGTAGACAAAATACAGAGAGAATCCAATGACAGCACCTCCATAGATATAGTGCTGTGAGTAAGCTTTGTCACCCTAGGGTTAGAAGTGTGTTACTGACAGGATCACGAGGTGAAAATAAAGGAAAAAAAGTCTCAGAAGAGAAAGCTTATGAAGCCACCACATGTAAGGACTGGCAACCTGCAATTTATTATATTTTTGCTTCTGGGTTTAGATACAATTTTAGAACTAGTTTATTAACGGCTTAAACTGCAGACAACAGTAGAGAGTAGAAAAAGATGAGAATGACAAAGCTGGTAAGCAAATGCAAGTAACTTGGACTACATAACTGTCACCATACTTGACAGATATGGTGCCACTCAAAAACTCTTGCATACAATCCCACCAGCTCTCTTTTTACTTCAGATGCTGGTCCCTCAAGAAGCACGTCCTGAGAAATACAAAGCCCTGGGTCACACTCTATATGTATCAACCACATCTCAAAGGGAAAGTACAAACTTTAGCTACAGTCCCTGCCCATTGGCCATGCCCCTATGACGTGTTTCTTCTTAGCAGAAGGGAGGTCTTCTGAATTTTTAAATTAGACACTCGGATTCCTAAATATACTATATAATATAATATAATTATGAATGACAGGTTTAACCTTACCCCTTTTCCATTTATATATTTTTCTATTTACTCTTATTTATAGTCAGTTCTATGCTCTACCACCTTTTCCATTTCCCCACCACCTCCCTCCTCCTTTGCTCTCCCCTGCAGCAGCTGCTTACTGAAAAAGGGAAGCATGAGCTGCAGAATCTCATGACTGAAGCGGAGCAGATAAAAAATAGATAAGTTCATAGATCCTTTATTACACAGGGTATGCAGGATAGGTAGGAGGAGTTGGATGGATTATTTTTAAGAATAGTTAGTATTAGCCTTATCTTCCCCTTTAACATTTTTGCTGCCAGGTCAGTACTTTGTATGGACCTGACAGCAATTGGTTTTATACACAATCCAGTGGCTGCAGCCACCGGGTTTGTGCTTAACACTGACAGGCAGACTCCTGCCTGTCAGGTGGAAGCAGTTGGGAGGATGCGCTGCCGCCCAATTGCTTCCACAGCCCCTGTTATTGGTGCCCCCCTGCCTGCGCTCTCCCGCCATGTATCCAGGCCCCACTTGCCCATCTCGGGGCCCGGTGAGCACCATAGCAGGTGCTGGTGGCTGGAGGTGAGAGAGGAGAGTGAATGTCCACTCTCCTCCCCTTCTTTCTCTGACCCAGAAGGCATTGTGTATTACAACACTTCTGGGTCCCGGCTGTTACTTTCTTTGACTAGAATAGTCAGGGATACATGTATTGCAATGCAATCTGCATTGTAATGCATTCAGTGGAGACCAGAGGAGACATGCAGGGTCTTTTAGAACCTGCATGTCTCAATAAAGAGAACCTGTCACCTTTCTTTATTGCAAAAAAAACAAAAGGTTACAGGCAAGCACATAACATCCCCCCCAATTTTTTTTTAAGGAACTCCACCCCCACATATATGCACATATCGACATAAACGCACATGATGGGGTGTCTACTTGTGAAAACAATTATTGCGATACACATATTACATCTCGCCATGCACGACGGAGTGAGAGCAATAATTCAAGCATAAGACCTCCTCCATAACACTAACGCCTACAGAAAATATAGGGTACTAAAGTTTGTCGCCATTTCATAGGTGCACACGAATTTGAGGTTTTGCATGTTGGGTATCTATTTACTTGGCGCAACCTCATATTTTATATTTTTATATTTTACCAAAAATGTGGGTAATTTATTGCGTTTGTGTGCCCTAAAACTAACTTTAATGTGTTTTTTACTGAAATTTTTTTTGCGACAATATCATAAAATCATAAAAACTCATAAATCATAAAAAATTGGAACTACAACAATTTTTTTCTCTAAGGTGTCTGCTTTCAGAAAATGTATAATGTTTGGAGGGTTTGTGTAATCTTCAGGCCTGAAATAATTTTTTAAACATGTGTCCAAAAAAATGCAAAAACAGCTCTGGCAGCAAAAGGTCTAAACCCCCAACTCCACCAAGGACAAATTTTTAAATTTCCTGCAGCTCAGCTTTAATCTCTGAAGTAGTTGAATTTTCTGTACCTTTCAGCGCATAATCCTTACAACTGTATATAATAGGTAAATATGGTGAGGTTTAAGGTTTCCTATTAAACTATGTTAAACAATTCTCTTGCTGTGTATTAAATTTCAGTACAACAATAAAATCATGACTCTTTTGTTGAAACTTACCTGGAACATGTCTATAGACTTTTATGGAATCTATACATATACAAATTAAGTACTGATTTCAAAGTTGTACCACTGCGGGAGTGAGCGCCTTTATCTGGATTAACAAAACACACACATTCTGAAAAGCACAGGCATATAATCATACAGATCTTCTGGTTCATAAATGACAATGGTGTCTATTAAAGTGCATGTAAACCCTGACAATAAACTTTCCATATTTACTCCTTTTTGGTCTGTTAAATATACTGTAAAATAAATTTGTTATATCTGTTCATATAAATGCTGTGTGTTGCCAGCCTACAACAAGAAATCAGGAGCTACGTTTATTTTTGGCAAATCAACTGGTATTTTTCTATACTTGCATTGTTTTAAAGGGAAGGAACACCATGAACCTACTGAAACTGGAGCAGACACGGCAGTCAATCAACTCCTAGAGGGTGATTGGTTACTATGCACTGCTGCTCCAGATTGCTCTGGTTTTATTAAACAAGCCCCCCCCCCCTCACAATGTGCATACATATTGCATATTTGCCCGCACATGCATGTGTATGTTCCAAGCTCTAAGCCACTGTTTATCATTTTTTTTAGAAATGTATTAATGGCTAGCTTGGTAAAAATGGATTGGCAGAGATGTAAATCTGACACCTATGTAGCACTACCCCCTTAAGAGTTGCTAAAGATTTGGGTCCCCCTATAGTCCTGCACTGCCAGGCAACATGCATTTTCCACAGACTTGCATTCCAGAGACAGTAAACAGTCCTTAAACTTTTTTGGGTTTTTATTAGGGGGAATTATCTTGGATGGGGCTGAGGGATGCATGGGATGCCCAAGGTACTGCAAACTGGGGACAACTTCCTGGCAACTATATACAAGTCTTTACACAGCAAAACTGTTCTGGGAGTGAGTTCCAGCATCTCCTGGTGTACCACCCCAGACCCCAGATAAATCCTCTTCTTTACCCAGATGTCTGGAGGAATCCCTGGGCAATGGTATACAGAGCCTGCTACTTTCAGATGAACAGTCCCGGGTAAGCTAATCAGGTTTCCCACCAGAGTTCTCTTTTCCCCTTTAGCTGGCCCAGGGGGTGTAGGATTACTCACTCAGTCTTTGCCAATGTGCTGGTTGGGTTGGTTGCTGCCTTCAGGCCTTCTGCTAGGCTGGCTCCTTCCCTGGCTCCACAGATGGTCCACCCTTCAGGGACCAGTGAGGCTGAGTGATCTTTCTTTCTATGTTTAGGCCTGTAGGTAGACCCCTTCTCACTGGGCTCCCTCCCAGACTCCTGCATTTCTTCCTCTCACTTCATCAAGTTGATGCAGTATACAAGGACTTAGGTAAACTGTTTGGCCCTGATACTCACAGAAGACTAGTTTGTATAATAAGATCTATAGGTGTAGCAAAATCTGACTTTAGATAGAAAACTGGTTTAAGACCTCTTGACTGCAGCTTGAAAAAGTTTAGTACAGCATTTTTTTTTACTGAGGTAAAATGTAGCCATTATTTACAATGTGCCTTTGTACACAGGCATGTAAATAAGCAAAAAAATAGGAAAAATCTGCATTTTTGGTCAGTAATTTACGCCGTCTGCATGCAAATGCACGTGAATACGGACATATGAGCAAAAATATTCTTGCATTTTCCTTAAGAATACATTGTGCACGCAAATGAGCATAAATATTAATTAAATTTCCGTAAGAATACATTGTGCTCGTAAACGTTAAAAAATTACCAAAATTCTGGGAAACATCCAAAAACCCTTTCTCCTGGTATAGTATACTTCACAGAAATGTGGTAATTCTATAACTTTCCTTATTGTAACTAATAAAGTCTATTTTTATCAGACCAAGCCAAGGTAGTCTCCTCCTTTTTTCAGTTGTCCTTTAAACCCGTTTTCTATTGGTCTTGGTCTATTTTTATCAGACCAAGCCTCGTTTCTGTCTTTCAAGTAGCTGCCTTTTCCTTGTATGGAAATGTATATCTATAACAAGGTAGTCTTCCTTTTTTTTTTCTGGATATATAGTATGCTTTGGCTACAATGACAGCACTGAATCAGAAAGTGGCTTGTGGGATGTAGGATAGACATTTATGCCCTCTTATTTTTCTAATAATATTAAAGCACAAATGTACTTTCAGTTAAAATCGGCTAACTGTATTCCAGGTGCAACAAAACAAAAAGTGTTCCGAATCTTATCATTTATTAAAAGTAGCCCCAGAGTTGAAAGTCTGTTATCTGCCAGTAGCCTGCAGAGAAGGACCCTTGCTCTTGTTGTGGAAGCAGTGGTCTCTCTGCAAATGTCTGCTACGATCCCCAGTGAGTCACAGCTAGAACTCTCCAAAGCTGAAAGCTCATGCTACATGCTTATTGGAGAGCTCCAGCTCTGACCCAGCAGGGCATATGTTGTACCTTTGCAGAGAGACCACTTCTACAACACAAAAAGAAAGGGTACTTTTCTATAGCATATTGGCAGGAGAAAAGCTTTTTTACTTCATGGAATGTACTGTAACTGATAGACTGAAAGTTTAGTTGGGCTATAAAGACTGTGTTCAGAGTCATTATTAATTATTTGCACTGTAAATGGTTTCAGGTTGCAAATGATGTTCCCAGTGTTTTGTTTTGGAACCTTTACTTTTTAATCTTTTCAAAACAACATTTGAGTTGGGAGTTAAAAATGCCATTTCTGTGTTTGCAGATAATGTAAAAGTGCATTGTACAATAAAGTCCTCGCAAGGTGTCCTAAAGGATAAGTTCACCTTTCCACAAAAAATAAAATCAGGTGGAACATGTAACATGTTCCCAAAGTTGAACTTATCCTTTAACTTGCGAATTGACCTTGTTACATGGGTTGATTAGGCAAATACATGACATATGGAGTTTATCATTGATAAATGTAAAATCTGGTGGAAGTAAAAATAGATGAATCAGCAATGGAGCAAGATCTGGGTGGACTTTCCTCATCCCATCTAAAAACCTTTCCTTTAACATACCACCTGCTGCAGCAATGTGACAGACAGGCTGCAGAAGATAAGAATCCTTCTTTTCCCAACATCTAAGATGTAGATTAGTATTTTATTATGCTGGTAGGAAGTGTACTGGACACCCAGTTTCTGATCATTCAACTTGTTCAACCACATTAAACAATTTGCGTAAAACCCTAAATCTCACTGTATCGGGCTACCCCTATAAATCACAGCTCATTTTCTATGGCATACTCTGCAGACAGGCATTTGGGAACTTGCCAGCCTCCTAATCAGGGGAGGACTGACCATTCAAGCACGGGGTCAGTAGGGGGCCCCATGAGATGCCCCTGGTACCTTTCATTGGCTTTATTGTAGGCTTTTTTGAGTGTGGGCGAGGACACAGGGGCCCCATGATCCCCTATTGCCCGGGGGCCCCATGAGTTGTCAGTCCGCCCCTGCTCCTAATATAAACAAACAGCAGGTGCTTTAAATGATCAAATGCATGGGTCTCTTTCTAACAGGTTACCATGGCCAGGATAACATGCCCCTAAATCCTTACATAAACATCTACTAATAGTTCCAACACTATTTAAACTAGATAGATATTTTTCCCATCTAAACATTCAGAATTTTCCTTCTCCAATGACTCCTATTATGAGACACCTCCTCCTTGACTTTTCAAATAACATTTTACACACATGGGTCGACCAAGGGGTCTTGGAGGCAGAGAAGTTCCTGATGACAATGGAGTGGTACAACTTTTCCACTATTTCTGTTGCATATGGAGTCCCTGAGCTTGATATCTGGTGCCAATACCAGTTATCCCATTTTTTGCACTCCTTCCGTAAACCTCAACACTTCTTAAGAAAATTAGTGCCCTTTGAGGAGGTCTGTCAGGCCATGGGGGTTGTGAAACATTTCCTATCCTATTCCTATCAATTACTTATGAATACATATTCACAAACTGTCCCTGGTTTTCTTACTAAATGGGAAAAGGACCTACAACTCATTCTCACAGAAGATTAGAAGGGCAGAATATTGTTCTTTGCCAACAAGGCCTCTATCTGTAATAAATATCAAGAGATCTCCTAGAACAGTGGTGGGCAACCTTTTTTTTCAACTGAGCCAAATCTCGCCAAAACCACGATTGAAATTTATTTTGAGAGCCACATTTTTAAAACTGAAAATACATCCCCCATATAGTAATTCATCCCCCATATAGTAATTCATCCCCCATATAGTAATTCATCCCCCATAGTAATTCATCCCCCATATAGTAATTCATCCCCCATAGTAATTCATCCCCCATAGTACTATTCCCCCATATAGTAATTCATCCCCCTTAGTAATTCATCCCCCATATAGTAATTAATCCCCCATATAGTAATTCATCCCCTATAGTAATTCATCCCCCATATAGTAATTCATCCCCCATATAGTAATTCATCCCCCATAGTAATTCATCCCCCATATAGTAATTCATCCCCCATAGTAATTCATCCCCCATAGTAATTCATCCCCCATATAGTAATTCATCCCCCATAGTAATTCATCCCCCATATAGTAATTCATCCCCCCTATAGTAATTCATCCCCCATAGTAATTCATCCCCCATATAGTAATTCATCCCCCTTATAGTAATTCATCCCCCCTATAGTAATTCATCCCCCATATAGTAATTCATCCCCCATAGTAATTCATCCCCCATATAGTAATTCATCCCCCATAGTAATTCATCCCCCCTATAGTAATTCATCCCCCCTATAGTAATTCATCCCTTAAATAGTAATTCATCCCCCATAGTAATTCATCCCCCATATAGTAATTCATCCCCCCTATAGTAATTCATCCCCCATATTGTGTCAATTCACTTACCTTTGCTCCACGCGTTCTTCTCGCCGTGTTCCCGCGCCGTTCTGGTCTTCAGGGCGGACTGTGAGAGGAGAGGAGTTCGTCACGCTGCCCCGCCTACATCCTGGCTGCCCCGCCTACATCCTGACAGCTGCAGAGTCCTGACTTTTGGGGCGGCCGCCCGAGGGGAGGGAGGGGAGCGGGCGCCCGGCACACAAAAGAGCCGCATTTAAGTTTGTAAAGAGCCGCATGTGGCTCGCGAGCCGCGGCTTGCCGACCACTGTCCTAGAAGATCATGACCAGATGGCATAGGACCCCATAAATCATCACAAAATTCTTTCAACAGCATGATGCCACTTGTTGTTAATGTGGAACACATGCAGGCTCCTTTATACATGTTTTATGAGACTGACCTGTGCTTAAAAAACCTTTCTGGTATCAAGTGATGGAGTTAAAGTGGCTATAAACCTCTGACTGAACAATGAAGAAAGCATATCCCTTATAATGTATACATGGGCAGTGCAGTTGTTAAATGGTTAGCACTTCCATATGGCAGTACTAAGGTCGTTGGTTCAAATCCTAACCATGGCACCACCTGCCTGGAGTTTGCATGCTCTCCCTGTGCCTGTATGGGTTTCCTCCGTGTACTCCATTTTCCTCCCACACACCAAAGACATGCTGGTAGGTTAATTGGATCCTGTCTATATTGGCCCTAGTATGTGTATGTATGAATGTGAGTTAGGGACTTTAGATTGTACGCCCCTTGATGGATAGGGACTGATGTGAATGTACAATATTTATGTAAAGTGCTGCGTAAATTGAAGGCGCTATAAAAGTACCTGAAATAAATAATAAATAATACATGTCTCAATCTAGTGTCACTTCTGTCTGCTGCCTCATTCCACCTCTATCTGCATCAGTCACTTTTGACAAATTCTCCGTACACCGGAGATAAAAAGGTAACAGGACAGGGAACTACAGCACACAGCCTGTGATTGACAGTCCCACTCTGTTTCTGTGCACTGTGCGAAGTATCCCTTTCCTCCAATCAGCTCTCAGAGTTCTTCTCACTGATATCTGCTGAGTGTAACTTCAGATCCCAGTAACCTGCTTTCTGATGCTCAGAAATGCTGTGTAAATTCTGAACTTTGTAGAGAAGAGAACAGATACAAATTGTGTAACATGATCTGTTTCATCTTTGTGCAACACCTGAGACTAATCACTTCACTGGGTATATGCAAGGGTTTACAACCTCTTCATGGCCCATGCATGTAAATGATACAAGAAGTCCCTGTTAATCCATTTACTAAATGCCGCCAAGGTCTGTACTCCCAACAGTCAAATCCTCCGACATTACAACAATGGTTTGCTAGAGTGAATGATATTCAGACCATGGAGGACTTTACTGCGGCCCTCAGAGACAGGACTGCAGAGCAAACAAAAGATGGTACTGTTTGGAAGAATTCAAATGTTCGTCCAAATATAAACAAATGATGCAGGAGCCTAGTATCTTTCTCTACCCTTCTCTCCACTTTACCCTTTCCTCCTGGGTGCATACACATGCAAGCATATATCAGAGTGTGTCTGGGTCTATGTGAATTCCCCCCCCCCTTTTCCTCAAATTGGCTTTCTATGGTCCCTCAGGTTGGAGACTCCCCACCCTTCCCTCTCCTTCATTTATCCTCTCCCAAGTCCCAAGTCCCCACTCCACACTGCTGGAGTTCTCCCTAGGCATTTAATTATAAAATAAGAGTAGTTTCACTGAATATTGTATGGCAGTGCTCTTAGCTGGTCTTCATCATCACTGAGATCTGTGACTTAAACTGTTACCCCTGCTTTTTGATACATTGTAGTTGTGTCAGTTTGTTCATTACTGTATACACTGTGCCTTATGCCTGCTTTTGCTTGCTCTGGTAAAGCTTTCATCTAAATAAAAATAAACAACAAGCACAACCAAAATTCAAAGTCTCTCTTGTGATCTTTGAAGATAAATTACTCCACAGTGCATGCAGCTATAGAGGTCAGGGAGGGCTTGTTTAAAGCTTATTTACTACTTATTAATAATATACATACACTGGCCACTTTATTAAGTACACCTTGTTAGTATCGGGTTGAACCCCCTTTTGCCTTCAAAACTGCCTTTATTCTTCATGGCACAGATTCAACAAGGTGTTGGAAACATTCCTCAGAGATTTTGGTCTATATTTATATGAGTTACTGTTGCCTTTCTATCATCTCGAACCAGTCTACCCAATCTCCTCTGACCTCTGACATCAACAATGCATTTTTGTCCACACAACTGCCTCTCACTTGATATTTTCTCCTTTCCAGATTATTCTCTGTAAACCCTAGAGATGGTTGTGTGTGAAAATCCAAGTACATCAGCAGTTTTTGAAATACTCAGACCAACCATGCCATGTTCAAAGTCACTTAAATCCCCTTTCTTCCCTATTTTGATGCTTGGTTTGAACTTTTCTTAGTTTAGCACTACCCCCTTGAGGGCTGCTGAGTATTTTTCGGGTTCCCAGTCTCTCCTGAGCCTTGGAAACCCAACCCCTGCTGAAACCACCTTAGACCTTCAACCAAAAGGTCCCCGTGGTAGCAGCCATAAAATAGACTTACCCACAGGTTAAAGTGAACTGAAACTTTATTTTGAGATCAAATGCCTGCTCCTGTTGCTCTTTCCCAATGCTCCCTCACTAGTCCAGAGTCTTCACCAGTCACAGGCTTCATTCAGTACATCCTGACAAATCTGTTTCTGGCTCAGGAAAGATAAAGTCTCTGAGGTCAGAGCCTAATTGAAGAGGTAACTCAGCAAGTTATGTAGGGCCTTGGTTGGGGAGGATAGGAACATCCGAGTTTGAGCCTGCTGGAGGTACAGACAGATTTGAACTAGGGGATGGTGCCTGAAGGCTGTCTCTGATGGCAGAAAGGATTGGATGCCAATCTATTCCTACTTCCTCTCCCTCTTCATAGAATGGGTAGGGGATGGGGAAGGTCTGCATGGTCAAGTTCCTGCAACTGGAGGAGTATCTGCTGGCACTGGGATAGAGGCAGCAGATGATTCCGATGCCCAGATTTCACTAGGCCTTTCTTCCCTTCTGGACCGATTTGATAGACAGGCAAATCTGGCAACTTCTGTCAGATGAC
The DNA here is from genome assembly GCF_062004578.1 of Staurois parvus. Classification (NCBI taxonomy): domain Eukaryota; kingdom Metazoa; phylum Chordata; class Amphibia; order Anura; family Ranidae; genus Staurois; species Staurois parvus. The sequence continues at coordinate 1,842,586 of NW_028318392.1, forward strand.
GTAGGGCTGTGACTTCCAGAGGACTGCAATTTTGTGCTTCTCTGGCACCCCAAGGTTTCTTAGTAGCACTCAATCCCTGGCTGCCAATCTTGCAGTTTCACCTTGGAATCATAGCACTGTTCATTTCTCTGTCCCGCCAACTGGGAGGCCTGTTTAACTTTTTCATAGGAAGTCTCTAATTGATGCTTCAACCTTTCTAAATACCACTAATGTGAGGAGGGGATAAGGTGATCGGGAGCTGTGCCATAGGTCAAATTCACAGGTAACTTAGCCTCCCGTCCAAACGTCAGACATTAGGGTGAAAAGCCTGTGGCATCGTTCTCGGTGCTGTTGTAGGCATGCATCACTGCAGCAATATGCTGACTCCAGTGTTACTTCTTCACCAGGGGCAGGGTGGCAAGCATATTCAACAGTGTTCTATTGAACCATTCAGGTTGAGGGTCTACTTGATCGTAATAAGGAATGGTCCTTGATTTCCTTATTCCTAAAACAGTCAACAGTTGCTCTCAAAGTCTCTTCCCTGATCTGAATGAACTCCCTGTTGAAGTCCATAGTGCACAAAGAATTTTTTTACTAGAACTTTGGCTATGGTAAAGGCTTGCTGATTTTTAGTGGGAAATGCCTAAGCATATCTAGTGAAATGATCAGTCACCACTAAGACATTCCCCATTCACTAGAATCTGGTTCTAGACACAAGACATCTATACACACCTGCTCCATTGGTCCTGTGCTCTAGAGACGGCCGATGGAGGCAGCCTGTTTGGATAGTTTTCCTTTGTATACAACTCAGGCAGGCACGACAGTACGACAGTATTGTTCTACTTCCAACCTCATCCATGGCCAGTAAAATTGATCTCTCACCAATAGGAAAGTCCTTTCCTGCCCTAGGTGTCAATGTCCATCATGCAGCAATCTCCACACCATTCTTCTGAACTGGGATGGTAAAAAGAGTTGCCATAGATTATCACTTTGGTCCAAGAGGCCCCTTCAGTAGACCACCCTGTTTCTTAGCTCCAATTTATCCCACTTCCTGTGGAGGACCTTGGGAATCATCCACCCAAAGTAAATCACATTGCGTTGCCAAAAGAGCCCTTCTTGTCAATTGATAAAGCAGGTATTGATGCTGGGCTTCCCACATGTCTTTCACAGTGAGCAAAGGTAGTTCTTCACACTTCAACTGAGATACATTGCAATAGTACTGTGGGATGCATACACCTCTGGCTTCCACAACTTCAGCGTAGACCACCCCATTGGCTACATATTCAGCTCCCTGACTCATATACTGCTCTTGTTAAGGGGACTTGTTCAGGGGACACTCACAACCAATTTGGTTCAGTAGTATGACTGCCATGATGTCTTATGGATAAGGCATCTGCATCCTTTTTACCTACTCTGGGGACTTTAGACTGAAATGGAATCTAGACAGGACAGCCAACCACTGATTCCCCATAGCATCCAGCTTGGCTGTGTTGAGCACATCAGTGGATTATTGTCAGTCTTCACCAGGAACTCTGCCCCTCACAGATTATCCTTCAACTTATTTACCACAGCCCATTTTAAAGCAAGGAACTCCAGCTTGTGAGTTGGGTAGCTTTTCTCAGCAGGGGAAAGGCTATGGCTTACGAACACCACAGGAGTAGTAAGCCAGCATGTTCCTTATACAGCTTGGCCCCAAGACCCTCTCGACTGACATCCACATGGAGTTGATAGGACTTGGAAGGATCTGCGTAAGCCAACACTGTAGCCTCCGTCAAACACTGTTTGAGCTTGTGTAAAGCCTGCTCACACTGATGAGTCTACTGTCCACTGATTGGTTCACATGGCCTCTGTGGCTTTTTCTGTGGGAGGACTTACCTGGGCCACTGGTCTCTCCTTCCATATTCTTCAGAAGGTCTGTGAGGGGAGCAGTGATCTTAGCAAACCCCTCAACAAACTAAAAATAATATAAACAGAATCCCAGGAATGTTCAGTGACATTGTTAGGTCGGGGTCAAGTGGTCACAGACTCAATCTTGCTGGGGTCGGTAGCCCCCCCAACTGCCAAGACTACATGCCCCAGATAGGTGATGGAATTCTGGTAGAATTGACACTTCTCTAGGGACAGTTACAGGCCTTCTTCATGAAGCCGTCAGAACACTTTTTCCAGCTGCTCTTCCAAAGTTCTTCTGAACACGATTATGTCATCCAGGTAGACCAGGACTTCAATCAGACTTATATTGTAAGAGAGTTCCTGCAGGAAGAATCACGATTGGGAAAGCGCATGCGTGAAAGAGATCCTGCAGGATTGCCGGTTGTGCACAGGCATGCAGGAATGTGCGATCACGCACATGCACGCACACGTGCACACGCACGCCGAAGATTGGCGCCAGACGGGCTATTTAAGGTGTGCCTCTGCCCAGATTCAGTGCTGACTGGTCTTCAGCTCCCCCCGTGTCCTGCTTGCTCCTGTTCATTTCCTTGTTCTTGACCCGGTTTGTTCCTCACCCGACTCTGAGTACTCTCCTGCCCCTGGTTCCTGACTTCGGCTCTGATCCTGACTTTGGCTTTTCCTCCTGATCCTGTACCGCGCTGCCTGACAGTTATGACCCTGGCTATCCTACGACTCCGCTCCAGTCCTGTGCCCTGGCTACATACCTGGCTCTGCTGTGCATCTGGCAATCCACTGTACCTGCCTGGTCTATTGCTACAGTACCCAAATCAGAGGATATGCTGCCTACCAAGGTCATCATCTGCAAGAACCACAAGCAAACCTCTCTTGTCCCCCTGGTCCCTAGACTCCCTCTGTTCCAACTTCAGCAGGGTCAGGGCTAGTGACACAAGTGAGGCCGACCTCGTCAATTCAGTCTCCCATCAGGTACGTGACATATCCCCCTCTATGTACTCCATGAATCTCTGGAAAGTGGCTGGCACCCCAGACAGGCCCTGTGGCATACAGTTGAATTTAAAAAATCCCAAGGAACTGATGAAAGCAGTCTTCTTCCTGTCTTCAGGATGCATGGGGATTTGGTTATATCCACTCTTCAAATCCAAAACACAAAACCATCTGGCTCCTGACAGACACTGCAATGCATCCTCAATTCGTGGGGTGGTGTAGTGATCGGGGATGGTCAATTTGTTTAAAGCTCTATAATCAATACACATGTGCAGAGTGTCGTTCTTCTTACGCACTACCTCAATAGGGGAAGCATAGGGGCTCCTGGACTCCCGAATGATCCCAGCTCTTTTCAACTCTTCCAACTGCTCTCTAAGGTCTTCCAGGTCCCCCAGAGGAACCGTCTTGCTTATTGCCGGAACGGTTTGTCTTCACTAAGCTGAATTCGATACTGGGCACTTTTGGTGCACCCAACATCATAATTGTTCTTAGAAAACACCTTCTGCCAACTATCTTTTGCCCTCTGTTTCCATTCCTCCGACAAAGGGGAATCCTGAAGGAAGAATTCTCCCTTAGTTGGGTAATCAGTTGACTCTAGTATACTGCATCAGGTGTACTGACTGGTGTGATTACATTCACTTGCCCCAACAGGGCAACAGTGTTGTTGCAGACTCTGACAAGGACATAACCCCTACTGCGCTACAAAGCTTTGGTGGTAAACACCTCTGGAGTAATCTCTACTCCATCAGTCATTCGTGTGCTGTCTGTTTCCTACCACAAAGGGCCCTGGCTAATTTGACTCGTGCTCGCAAACATGTAACTGTTCCTGGCTAGAGTACCTTCTCTTCAGGTTCATTCTTCCAAACCTTCCCACTTTTTCTTCAGGAGCCCTCAGCTCTCAAACAACCTGCTGATAAACTTGACGTAGCTGTGGGTGGATAGCCTCAGTGGGTACAGTTGGTACCCTCTTGGCCAGTGGAGCGAGGAGCCTGCGAACCAGGTTGGTATTGGTCCCAATTAGCAGGGAGCATTGTTTTAGCCCAGAAGGCCTAGGGCAAACCACTGCCAGAGTGTCGAAGGTCTTGTTTCTCCCAGTAAGAGTTGGGCCAAAGACCAGGCGAACTGGTATGTAGTTATCATATGGACACTTCTGGGTTCCAATACTCAGATCCAATACCCTGACCCAAATTCTCCCCTGTCTGTCTCGGTACAGTTCTCCACTCACCCAAACACTTCTCATAGAGCCTCAAGACACTCCCGTGTGGTACAGCCTGGCTTGTCTTACTTTAGGTTCCGCACGATTTTTGAGGCAGGAGTCCATAGGCTCTCCACTACTCTTTGTCTCTTCATGGCATATACAACATCCCACTCTTCTATGGACTGAAGGGCAGACCCATGCAAAGCAGCGTGCTTAGAGTTAAAAGTACACACACAGCCCACAGTAAAACAGCACACAGTTAACTTATTGATCGCCCCACATGTTAACCCCTTCCTGCCCAGTGTCATTAGTACAGTATCAGTGCTTTTTATTAGCACTGATCACTGTATTGGTGTCACTGGAGATGTCAGTGAACCCAAATCAGTTCCCCCCAGTGTCAGAATGCCTGCCGCAGTCCTGCTATAAGTCACTGATCGCTGCCATTATTAGTAGAAAAAAAAAAATTCCAGTATCAATACCACCATTTGTAAACGCTAAAACTTTCACGTAAACCAATTAATTTACACGTATTGGGATTTTGTTTTAGCAAAGACATGTAGCAGAATACATTTTGGCCTAAATTTCAATAGCAAAAAGTAAAAAATATTGTTTTTTTCTCAAAATTGACTCTTTTGATTGACCATTTTTTTATAGCGAAAAAAATTAGAAACGCACAGGCAATCAAATACCACCAAAAGAAAGCTCAATTTGTGGGAAAAAAAGGATGTAAATTTCATTCGGGTGCAGCATTGCATGATCGTGCAATTGTCAGTTCAAGTAATGCAGCGCCATAATGCAAAAAATGGCCTGATCAGGAAGGGGGGTAAATCCTCAGGAGTGCAAGTGGTTAATAGCAAAAAGTCAAAAATATTGTTTTTTTCTCAAAATTGGTGGTCTATTTTTTCTATAGTGCAAAAAATAACAATGCACAGGCAATCAAATACCACTGAAAGAAAGCTCTATTTGTGGGAAAAAAGGATGTAAATTTCATTCGGGTTCAGCATTGCATGATCGCGCAATTGTCAGTTAACCAATTCAATACCGGGCACTTTTACACCTTTCTGCCCAGGCCAGTTTTCAGGTTTCAGCGCTCTCACACTTTGAATGACAATTGCGCGGTCATACAACATTGTACCCAAACTAAAATTTTATCATTTTCTTCACACAACTAGAGCTTTCTTTTGGTGGTATTTAATCACCGCTGGGGTTTTTATTTTTTGCTAAATTAACAAAAAATGACCAAATATTTTGAAAAAAACACACATTTTTCTTTGTTTCTGTTATAAAAGTTTGCAAATACATTGTTCTTCATAAATTTAGGCCGAGATGTATTCTGCTACATGTCTTTGGTGAAAATAACCCAAATTAGGATGTATTTTTTGTTTGTAGGAAAGTTACAGAGTTCACCAACTATGGTATAGATCTGAATATTGATCAATCCTGAAGTACTGACAGCCAATCTAATTTCTTGAGGTCCAAGAATGTCAGAACAGTACAGATATCCCCCAAATGACACCTTTTTGCAAAGTAGACAGTCCGACGTACGTCATAAGAGGCATGGCAAGTTTTTTTAAATTATTTTTTTTGTCATAATTTTTCGGAAAATTAAAAAATTAAAAAAATTAGTTTCACTATTTTTTTTTTACATATTGTCACCAGTGCAGTACAGCGTCATCATATAACTGGCATGTCGGTGATCAGGGACACTGACTGGTGACTATGAAAAAAAAAATATATATATATTATTTTATTTTTTTTATTATTTTTTATTACATTTGTTTTCTTTTCTTTAAGATTTTTTTTTCATATCTCACTATGAACAAAGTAGTACAATGTTACCATAGTAACATTGTACTACTTTGGGGAAGTGATCAGTATTTTTTTTTTTTACACAATTTGCTTATAGCAAAGAATTACTTTGCTATAAGTAAACATTTTCCTGAATGACATCGATTCATTCAGGGTTTTTTTTTTTTTTTTTTTGTGCTTAGCTGTGATTTGGCCACAGCTAGTCACATGACATGTGCATGCGATTAGCTGCGATCATTCACAGCTAGACACTAGTATACAAAGGATGGCATGAATGAAGCCATTCATTGTATACAACTGTCATGTGACCTGCTGTGATTGGCCACAGCAGGTCACATGGTACCGGCAGCGGGGGCCGATACTCAGATCTGTCATCGGCCGTGTCCGAGGTACATGGCCGGTGACAGATTGCGCCGCTGCGCGGCTCTGCAGGAGCGCAATCTGCGCATGTGCGGGAGGATGCCATATGGCGTCCACCCGGAACGCTGATGACATTTGCCGGCCGCCATTCGGCCATAGGGCGGGCGGCAAATGGTATAAGTAACGCAGCACCGTAACGCAAAAAATGGCCTGATCAGGAAGGGGCGTAAATCCTCTGGAGGGCAAGTGGTTAATAAAATGAATGCTAGAGATCACAGAAGAATTTCATGGCCTGTTAATAAGCCCTCTAAAAATGGCTGTGTGTGTGGCTTCTAATATACTTACTAAGCTGTACTTTTAGAACAAAGCAAATAGTTCCACTTGTATGGGTTTAATGATTGGCATCCAAGTAAAAGCAAACAGTAGAAAGGATCAGGGTGTATACAAAGTTCAGTGGAAAACAGGTTAGCTGAGACAGGTGGGAACTCTTAATAGGAAGAAATAGTGCATAGAAAGCATTGTAAGAAACCAGGTCTACCAGACATGTGGAATCTCTGTGAGGGGTTATTACTCTTGTTGGGATGTGTCATCATTATCAAGTATCTAAAAATCATATGGGAAGCAAGAAGCCTTCCTCCTGGACCCGTCCCTTTACCTGTAATAGGGAATTTGTGGACACTGAACTTCCAGCTCCATCCAGAGACACTTATAAAGGTATGTACAAATACTAAATCTATCGAAAGGCAGAAGAATAATTTCATCTAAAACACAGAGTTCCAAAACACAAAATATACATGTTGTGTCTACTCTGTAAAAATTACAAATGTATATTTTTATGTGAAATATAGAAATATGACTTTTTCTTCTATAACAAAACACATATACTGTAGAATATTTAGAAATACATTTTATTCCTCTGCTATATATTACTGCATCAATTTGTTTATCGTGTTTTATCATCGTAAACCGTGCTTTCACTGTTTTTTACTTTATTATTTTGTGTTATTGAATAGATTAAACATTGCTATACTTTGTAGTTATTCAGTCATTATATAACTTTACCCAATGCAGATTGCTCTTTTTCTGGTAAAGCATGGCATTGTCTGATCCTTTACCTAAAGTTTCTCAACCCGCACCCCCGAAAATGGCTGCGACTTCGTGAGAATTTTTCATCTTGGCTATTTGTTAATATGCAGGGCTCCTTTTTATGGGTTATCAACAGAAATATATTAATATAATAGGTTGTGACTTATGTAGCTCAATTGAAATGCACAGATTTACAACTGTTCCAACAATGCCAGGCCAATGGTGAATCCCAGGTTAGTGATCAAGTTCTCATTCAACCCAAAATTGAGAAATTGGTTGAATGACCTACATCTGAACTCCAGGAAAACAGATAAATAGACAGAAAAAATACTACATGCAAAAAAGCCTGCCTTTACATACACATGAACTTTAATGGAATCCCAGTCTTAGTCTGTAGGTTTCAATATTGAGTTGACCCACCCTTTGCAGCCATAAGAGCTTTAATTTTTCTGGGAAGCAAGGCTGTCTACAAGGCTTAGGGGTGTGTCTATGGGAATGTTTGACCATTCTTCCAGGAGCACATTTTTGAGGACAGGCCTGGCTTACAGTCTCCACTCTAATTCATCCTAAAGGTGTTCTATTGGGTTGAGGTCAGGGCTCTGTGCAGGCCAGTCAAGTTCCTCCACCACAAACTTGCTCATCCATGTCTTTATGGACCTTGCTTTGTGCACTGGTGTGCAGTCATGTTGGAAGGCCATTCCCAATCTGTTCCCACAAAGTTGGGAGCATGAAACTCTCTGAAATGTCTTGGTATGCTGATGCCCTAAGAGTTCCCTTCACTGGAACTAAGACGCCAAGCCCAACCCCTGAAAAACGACCCAACACCATAATCCCCCCTGCACCAAACTTTACACCTGGCATAATGCAGTCAGGCAAGTACCATTCTCCTGGCAACTGCCAAACCTAGACACGTCTATTGGATTGCCAGCCAAAGAAGCGTGATTCGTCACTTCAGAGAACACGTCTCCACTGCTTTAGTGTTCAGTGGCTGAATGCTTTACACCACTGCATCCGATGCTTTGCATTGCAGTTGGTGATGTAAGACTTGGATGCAGCTGCTCAGCCATGGAAACCCATTCTATGAAGCTCTCTGTGCACTGTTGTTGTGCTAATCTGAAGGCCACAGAAAGTTTGAAGGTCTTTAGCTATTGACCCACTGTACGCTACAGCATGCGCTGACCCTGCTCTGTCATTTTACCTGGCCTACAACTTTCTGACTGAGTTGCTGTTGTTCCCAATTGCTTCCACTTTGTTATAATACCACTAACAGTTGACCATGGAATATTTAGTGGCAAGGAAATTTCATGGATGGACTTATATTCATTGACTTAAACCCAAAAACCCACAATTATAGTGAAAAAATTAAGACCCAAAGAGACAAAGAGATTACCCAAAAATAAAAAATATAAAATATATAAAAGAACAAAAATAAAATAAAGTCCCAATATGCAAAGTGTCCAAATAATGTGTCCAAACAAAGATCAATTTCTTGATAGGAAGACGCTTCCTACTCCACTGAAGAAGATGCAAATCAATCACAGGTGCTCTTCAAATACCTCAAAAAACAAAATCTCAACATAGTATATTACCTTTTAAATCCCAGAACTAAAGTGCCACACGTGTATCATGCAAAAAAAACACTCCAGTGTCACAGCACTCATGTGAAATGAAAATTAATAAATATCACTGCAAACTATATATAGAGTGCATAATTACCCTAAAACAAACAGATTCCAGCTTGTAATCAACCACATACAGTGGGGATCGAAAGTTTGGGCACCCCAGCTAAACATTTGTATTAATGTGCATAAAGAAGCCAAGGAAAGATGGAAAAATCTCCAAAAGGCATCAAATTACAGATTAGACATTCTTATAATATGTCAACAAAAGTTAGATTTTATTTCCATCATTTACACTTTCAAAATAACAGAAAACAAAAAAATGGCATCTGCAAAAGTTTGGGCACCCTGCAGAATTTATAGCATGCACTGCCCCCTTTGCCAAGCTGAGACCTGCCAGTGTCATGGATTGTTCTCAATCATCGTCTGGGAAGACCAGGTGATGTCAATCTCAAAGGTTTTAAATGCCCAGACTCATCTGACCTTGCCCCAACAATCAGCACCATGGGTTCTTTTAAGCAGTTGTCTAGAAAACTGAAACTGAAAATAGTTGACACTCACAAAGCTGGAGAAGGCTATAAGAAGATAACAAAGCGTTTTCAGATGTCAATATCCTCTGTTCGGAATGTAATTAAGAAATGGCAGTCATCAGGAACAGTGGAAGTTAAAGCAAGATCTGGAAGACCAAGAAAAATATCAGACAGAACAGCTCGCAGGATTGTGAGAAAAACAATTCAAAACCCACGTTTGACTGCACGATCCCTCCAGAAAGATCTGGCAGACACTGGAGTTGTGGTACACTATTCCACTATAAAGAGATACTTGTACAAATATGGTCTTCATGGAAGAGTCATCAGAAGAAAACCTCTTCTACGTCCTCACCACAAAAATCATCGTTTGAACTTTGCAAATGAACATATAGACAAGCCTGATGCATTTTGGAAACACGTTCTGTGAACCGATGAGGTTAAAATTGAACTTTTTGGCCGGAATGAGCAAAGGTACGTTTGGAGAAGAAGGGGCACAGAATTTAATGAAAAGAACCTCTGTCCAACTGTTAAGCATGGGGTTGGATCAATCATGCTTTGGGGTTGTGTTGCAGCCAGTGGCACAGGGAACATCTCACGAGTAGAAGGAAAAATGGATTCAATAAAATTTCAGCAAATTTTGGATGGTAACTTGATGCCATCTGTGAAAAAGCTGAAGTTAAAGAGAAGATGGCTTCTACAAATGGATAATGATCCTAAACACACCTCGAAACCCACGGGGGATTACATCAAGAGGCGTAAACTGAAGGTTTTGCCATGGCCTTCACAATCTCCTGACCTCAACATAATTGAAAATCTATGGATAGACCTTAAAAGAGCAGTGCGTGACAGACAGCCCAGAAATCTCAAAGAACTGGAAGACTTTTGTAAGGAAGAATGGGCAAAGATACCTCAAACAAGAATTGAAAGACTCTTGGCTGGCTACAAAAAGCGTTTACAAGCTGTGATACTTTCCAAAGGGGGCAGTACAAGATATTAATTCTGCAGGGTGCCCAAACTTTTGCACACGCCATTTTTTTGTTTTCTGTTATTTTGAAAGTGTAAATGATGGAAATAAAATCGAACTTTTGTTGACATATTATAAGAATGTCTAATCTGTAATTTGATGCCTTTTGGAGATTTTTACATCTTTCCTTGGCTTCTTAATGCACATTAATACAAATGTTTAGCTGGGGTGCCCAAACTTTCGATCCCCACTGTATGTACAGAGTGTCCTTAGATTGGTATCCTCTTGTTGCCAGCCAAAGGTAATATACTATGTTGAGATTTTGTTTTTTGAGGTATTTGAAGAGCACCTGTGATTGATTTGCATCTTCTTCAGTGGAGTAGGAAACGTCTTCCTATCAAGAAATTGATCTTTGTTTGGACACATTATTTGGACACTTTGCATATTGGGACTTTATTTTATTTTTGTTCTTTTATATATTTTATATTTTTTATTTTTGGGTAATCTCTTTGGGTCTTAATTTTTTCACTATAATTGTGGGTTTTTGGGTTTAAGTCAATGAATATATGTATTATTAGTACTTCAGGGGAAGGATATTGATATGACTTTAAGGGATTTCTGAGGATTTTATATATATATGTGTGCTGATTTATACTTATTCATGGATGGACTTATTGCACAGGTGGTAACCTATTACGGTACCACACTTGAAATCACTGAGCTCCTGAGAGCGACCCATTCTTTCACAAATGTTTGTAGAAGCAGTCTGCATGCCTAGGTGCTTGATTTTATACACCTATGGCCATGGAGGTGATTGGAACACCTCAATCCAATGATTTGGAGGGATGGTGTCCCAATACTTTTGGCAATATAGTGTAGTTGAATACGGCATATAGTTATCAGAATACAATATAATTCACAATACTTAAATTCAGTTAACTGCAGAAGCAGCTTTGGAATAGCCTCTCATCTTTTCATGCTGTTGGATTTTGTAAACATCTTTACATCACATACGGTAATAGCTAAATTTGAATGACTAAATGAAAAACTTACCTGATTTTTTAGCACATTTATGTCTTATTTGTAGAGTGGTAGAATATATAGAACCTGCACTACTGTTAAAAAAATAAATGGCTGAGATTTAGGGCCGGTTCACACTATAGAAACACAGTCCAGATGTGTTCCAGATACGTTTCTACACGGACATTTTTAATGTGTTTTTGGTGTGCTCAGGTGCATTTTTGATGCATTTTTTACATGTTCCAGTGTGTTTTGATGCGTTCCAGTTCATTTTTTGCCCTCTCTTTTTCTTTATTTTAAATAGGGACATATGCATTCCAGTGCGTTCCAGTACGTTCCAATGCGTTTTTGATGTGTTTTACTGTATGCCAGTACAGTTCTGTGCAGGAAAAATGCAGCCTGTTCTACTTTTTTTTCTGCATCCAGAACACAGTGGAACTCCAAGCACTGATGTGAACTATGACACTGACAACCATATAACTTACTTTCTGTGCGGTTTGGATGCAGAAAAAAAGCAACTGATATGCATATAGTGTGAACTGGCCCTTAATGAGAGTTGAGAAGGAATCACCAATACATAATTTTTCTACCATTTGGATAATAGTTTTGAAGGTGAAAAAAAATATTTTAAATCATTTTTTTAGACATTCAAATTGGTGATAACTTTTGCCTCCTTTGTCCATTGTATCTGATAATATTTCTTGTAAGTGTACCTTTAGCTTCCAGTCTTTTGTTAAATGAGTAAGAAATTGGGTACAATTCTAAAGGATGTACTGTACACATCAAATCATAAGCAGTACTGACAGATATGTTATTCATGCAGTCAGTTAACGGACTTATTCATGTTTCTTATTTTTGTAGTTTTATTTATTTTATAACTTATTTTATAACTTAGCATAGTTATATCCATGATACCCACAAAAAAACTTCAATATGTATGTTTATACATCACCACATAGCCACTTTAGTATCTGTAAGTGGATTTACAATGCTGCACCCAGACAGCTTAAGGGTAAGTTATAGTCAGTGTGTTATATAATCATGAGAGATTGTAATAAAAAAAAAATTCTCATTCACAGCTTGCTAAACTCCATGGTAATATCTATACGTTGTGGCTTGGTGAGACTCCACTGGTAGTGCTAAATGGCTGCAAAGCTGTAAAAGATGGCATTGTGTCTCATTCTGAGGAGCTGTCAGGCCGTCCTGTGGCTGGATTTTTGAGGGCAATTCTTCATGGAAAAGGTAAAAATATATTGCTCATTATATGAGTATAGACTTCACTATGTAAAGTGTTTTAGATAAGGACAACAGTTATGTCTTATTTATCATGTATGTGTGATGACTAAATGCCTGTATAAGTCTACAACTGAGTATGTATTTTTTTGTTGGTGACCAAGAAGACATGGGGCCTCCTTTGCATCTTTAGATCATGAACCTCTTGAAAGTAGGACATCTGGTATGGGGGAAGTAGACCGGAAAACGTGGCCAAGGTGAATTTGACTGCTGAGGGTAGAGTGGAGCAAGCCTAGTTTTGAGAACAGTAGAAACACACAAGTAGTATCAAGGAAATGAGCAGAGCCAGCAGCAGGCAAGCATTCATGTACTACATCAGTAAAGCAGGTGCAGTATCAAGGAATGAGTAGATATCAGCAACAGGCAGTTAGAGGTCATAGTACGAGGCATAGTACGAGGCAGAGTATCTTCAAAAGTGAAGCTGGGGTCAACAGTCAGGTAGTTGGCAGAAGCAAGGCAAAGTAGACCAGGTGAGGAAAATTACCACTGCTTAAGGCTGCTAAGGCACTGGTTCTCTGTAAGCATGTGTACACATGCCATGAATGTTGTACCTACCTTTTAATTGCCCCAGGAGAGCACCCATGACATAGTACATGTATCCACACCTTCAAACATGCACGGTAGATGAAAACAACCCTCATGATGATGAAAAAATTAAAAGGTCATTTTGTTTTTATCTAAAAATACTTGACTGTTACATTCATGATTTATTATAAAGCAGCCTACCACAGGCACACCCATGACAGTCTGAAAGTACTGAACACAAAAACAATTGGTACCTTGCAATATCAGTGGGTGTTTACTCATTAATAGCACAATATACAGTAAGTCCAGCATCCCAGAAGCACCTTGACTTGTTTCACACTTTTAGTGCTTTCTAAGGAATCAAAGTCTGAAAGCACTTCCACATCCAACATATCGTTCAGTTTTTATATATAGAAAAACAATATTTATCACCAATTCCTTCCTGCAGAACCTCCCACCAATATATTATTTCAATATTTTTCCAAAACGTTTGTTTAACCTCCAGAGAAGAAACAGCTAGGATCGGACAACAAAGCTTTCTAAAATTATATATATATATATATATATATATATATATATATATATATACAGTTGCGTTCAAAATAATAGCAGTCAGACATCACTAACCTGATCAATCACTGTTTTTGGTAGAAATGATATTTCTGCATGGCAAATAATTTACTAGCAGGTGTAGTAGAGTAATAGAAATCCAACAGACCCAACAGTCATGACATGCATGCTGCTGATTCTGTGTAATTGAATCACTAATTGAAAGGGGCATGTTCAAAATAATAGCAGTGTGGAGTTCTATTAGTGAGGTCATTCATTCTTTGAAAAACAGGTGGCAATTATTGCCCTTATTTAAGGAAGGAAGGCAGCAAATGTTGTACATGCTGGTTACAGTGCATTTCTCTCTGAAATTCTGAGGAAACTGAGTCGTTCCAGACATTGTTCAGAAGAACAGCATACCTTGATTAAAAAGTTGATTGGAGAGAGGAAAACATATAAAGAAGTGCAGGAAATGATAGGCTGCTCAGCTAAAATGATCGCAAATGCTTTAAAATGGCAACCAAAACCTGAAAGATGTGGAAGAAAGTGAAAAACTACCATTTGAATGGATAGAAGAATAGCCAAAATGGCAAGGACTCAGCCAACAATCAGCTCCAGGAAGATCAAAGAAGGTCTAAAGTTACCTGTGAGTACTGTTACAATTAGAAGACGCCTATGTGAAGCCAAGCTATCTGCAAGAAGGCCCCGCAAAGTCCCACTGTTGAAAAAAAGACGTGCTGAAGAGGTTACAATTTGCCAAAGAGCACATTGACTGGCCTAAAGAGAAAACTGGCGCAACATTTTGTGGACTGATGAAAGAAAGATTGTTCTTTTTGGGTCTAGTGGCCGGAGTCAGTTTGTCAGATGACCCCCAAACACTGAATTCAAGCCACAGTACACTGTGAAGACAGTGAAGCATGGTTGCAACATCTTGGTTCCAGACCAACAAGATTGATGTTATGGAGTGGCCAGCCCAATCCCCGGATCTTAATCCAATAGAAAACTTGTAGGGTGACATCAAAAATGCAGTTTCTGAGGCAAAACCAAGAAATAGAGAAGAACTGTGGAATGTAGTCCAATCATCCTGGGCTGGAATACCTGTTCACAGGTGCCAGAAGTTGGTTGACTCCATGCAACACAGATGTACAGCAGTTCTCAGAAACAGTGCATATACAACTAAATATTAATTAAGTGATTCAAAGGAAAGCAAAATCTTCAAACATTTTTCAGTTTATATAGTGAATGTTTGAGTTTGTAAAGAAGAATACAAACACTGCTATTTTTTTGAACAGTCTAATATTCACTTTTCTTCAATTTTTTTTAGAGGAACAACACAAATTTGATATATTTTTCTTCATGTTTTGATTTGGAATAGAATGTGTAGTGTTCCCAATGCATTTGTGTGTATGGAAATAAAAGCTATTAGAAGGATTTTGAGCTTTATTCACTTTTTTCAACACACTGCTATTATTTTGAACACAACTATATATATATATATATATATTTTTTTATAATAATTTATTTTACAAATCTGCAGTATTATTTTTCACATCAGGTTACAAAATATACTTTACCTTTTCTTAGGTATAGTCACATCTAATGGACACATGTGGAAACAGCATAGACGTTTTGCAATAATGACCCTAAGAAACCTTGGGCTTGGAAAATGTGGCCTGGAGTCACGTATACGAGAAGAAGCATGCTGTCTGGTGGAGTCATTTAAAACCAAGAATGGTTAGTCTGCTGAGTTTTATCCAAACTACTGTTTACTGTTTATGTTTCAAATGTGAACTGAG